>NW_019943678.1:34551-41717 GCF_002910315.2 Salvelinus sp. IW2-2015 | reverse complement strand
GTGAGCGTGGCTTGTTACTGGTAGTTTACCTTTAGGTACAGCTGTGAGCTTGGCTTGTTACTGGTAGTTTACCTTTAGGTACAGCTGTGAGCTTGGCCTCTGCGATCCTGATGTACAGGGTCTCCATGCCGTCGAATGCTCCCAGTGCTATCCCGTTGTTAGCTAACGGGTTAGCGCTCATCTCTGGTCAGGAAAAACGTACAGGGAGGTTAGCCTTGTGTTATGTTTGTTACGACACATCTTTCTTGAACTCGTATAGAGGGCGATCATTAATAAACCTAGATGCATTCTGCCTCAAATGACAGCCTTTTTACTCTTCACATTGGTGCACTACAGTTGACCAGAGTCACATTGGGCTGCCACATAAGGAATAGTGTATCACTTTGGTCTCAGCCAATAGTTGCCAGGCAACCATTGTAAATAAGAATTTTGTTCTTAACTGACATACCCAGAACATGCACAGACTTGAGCCCTTTGAAGGCTTCCTTCTGGATGTTGCTAATCTTGTTGTCGTGGATACGCAGCTCCAGGATGTTCCTGGGCAGGTTGGCAGGTATCTGTGTCAACTGGTTGTAGGACAGGTACAACAGCTGTAGCCGATCCATGTTACGGAAAGCTTTGGGATGGATCTTAGAGATCTTGTTGTTAACAAGGAACAGGGCCTGGGAAGAGAAGATATGTGAAATATACAGCAACTCTTGGAGTTTAGACAATGGAGGTTGACTTGAACAATAATATTGGACCCCAGGAAGTAACAGCTAATGGGGATCCAAATAAACAGATAATAAATACTTTGACCGATTTATTAAATGCATTTCGGCCAGTCTTAAAACCACTGCGTTTAGGCCAGTCTTAAAACCACTGCCTTTTGGCCAGTCTTTCAAATCAAATCAAACTTTATTTGTCACATGCACCGAATACAATAAGTGTAGACCTTACCATGAAATGTTTACTTACAAGTCCTTAACCAACAGTGCAGTTCAAGAAGAGTTTAAGAAAATATTTACCAAATAAAATTATGTAAAAAATAATAAAAAGTAACACAATAAAATAACAATAACGAGGTTATATACAGGGGGTACCGGTACCGAGTCAGTGTGCGGGGGCACAGGTTAGTCGAGGTAATTTGTACATGTATGTGGGGGTGAAGTGACTAAGCATAGATAATAAACGTAAGGGTGTCAATGTAATAATCCGGTGGCCTAAATAGCTTAGTTTCCAGGCAGGGTACAAACTGTAGCCTACATCTGTCTGTCTGTACAGGCTCTGTGAAACACCCTGTAGAAACATGGAATGTTCCCCACCTGAAATAATATGGCTTCTATTTCAATTGAGCGTTTCGGTGCTAGAGGGTCTGGATGTTGCTTTGGGGGCCTTTGTACCCCCACCTGGAAATCATCTATCTAGTTACACAGAGCCTGTACAGACAGATGTAGGCTACACATTAGATAATAGGATCTCTATGGGTTACAGTATATGTAGGGGTAGACGCTGGTTCAGATGGGTTCTGTCTGAGGTAGACCCTGGTTCAGATGGGTTCTGTCTGAGGTAGACGCTGGTTCAGATGGGTTCTGTCTGATGGACACGCTGGTTCAGATGGGTTCTGTCTGAGGTAGAGACTGGTTCAGATGGGTTCTGTCTGAGGTAGAGACTGGTTCAGATGGGTTCTGTCTGAGGTAGAGACTAGTTCAGATGGGTTCTGTCTGAGGTAGACCCTGGTTCAGATGGGTTCTGTCTGATGGAGACCCTGGTTTAGATGGGTTTCTGTCTGAGGTAGACCTTGGTTCAGATGGTGTTCTGTCTGATGGAACCTGGTTCAGATGGGTTCTTGTCTGAGTAGAGATGGATCGCTAAACTGGTTCCGATGGGTTTGCCTGATGGAGGACTAGTTTCAGCATTGGGTTCTGTCTGAGGTAGAAGACCCTGTTCAGATGGGTTCTGTCTGATGGAGTACACTGGTTCAAGATGTGGTTCTGTCTGATTGAGTACTGTTTCAGAGGTTTCCTGAACCCTGGTTCGTTGGTTTCTATGGAGTGACACTTGATGGTTTCTGATGGAGCACAGCTGGTTCAGTAGGAGTGTCCGAGTAAGACTATTCCGATGGTTCTTCTATGATTGGTCGAGTTCTGCTGTGGAGACTGGTTCTGAGAACCTGGTCTGTGGTTCATGGTGAGGATTCGGTATCAGATTTTCTGTATGAGGTAGAGCCCGTTCAGATGTTAGGACCCTTGGTTCAGATGGGCTCTGTCCGGTGGGTTGACTGATATAAAGAGCTTGGATTTATGCCAGCTGTATCTCGAGCACTAATCACTAGGCCACGCGTCTAAACACAATGTTTTTGTCTTACTCCCTGAACACATCAACTCCATGTATCATGTGTGATTTCTGTCCTAATATGTGTTGTATATAGGCTAGGCTAGGGGGTGGAATGGTGTCCTGAATGTGATTCAGACCAAGTGGGCAAAGTCCTCCACTCTTAAGTGATAGGAAGCAGTGATGAATGTTGCAGTGGTATGATATTATGAGTAGTGAGAGATGTTTCCATCGTGTTGTTCTTCTTACGTATGATCTTGTTTAATGCCTTGAAGTCGTCCTCTCTTGACTCTTGCTGTGTGTGCATGCGTTGTTTCTGGAGGTCGAATCATTAGCGTTCGGCGGGAATGTTCTCTGGGCACAGAGAGCACCTCCTGTGGAGACAGATAGTCACAATCAAGTCGGTATAAATCAGTTTTCTTGTGTTGTCCCGTAGCCCGTAAAAGCTAACATCACAGAGAAGTTGTGAATTGTATGAAAGACAGTAGTGGTCCTTAGAGTAGAAGCCTTGAAGGAAACTCCATAATGTCACTTTTGAGCATGATTTCTCCAGTCCTATCAGCCTTGCCTAAGTCAATTACTACTCAGAGACGTCATCTGTAAGGTGAATTCATCAACTGCTAATATAATGTTAGGAGCCCCCTAGTCCTCCCTCTCCCCCAGAACCTGCACCAGGAGTAGTGAAGTGGGTAATAGAAGGTTAGGAGTCCCTAGTCCCCTCTCTCCCCAGAACTGCAGCGCCAGGAAGTAGTGAGTGGTAATAGGAAGGTTAGGAGTCTCCCTAGTCCTCTCTTCCCCAGAACTGCACCAGAGTAGTGAGTGGGTAATATAATTTAGGAGTTCCCTAGCATACTCCTCTCCCCCAGACTGCACCCGGCAGTGTGAGTGGGTAATAGAGGTTAGGAGTTCCCTAGTCTACTCCTCCCCAAGAATGCACGCAGGCGTAGTGAGTGGGTAATAGAGGTTCGCGAAGTCCGCGCTAGTCTCCCTCTCCCCAGAATGCACCAGGGTAGTGGTGGGTAATAAATGTTTAGGAGTCCTAAGCCCTCCCCTCTCCCCAGACTGCAACCAGGACGTAGTGAGTGGGTTAATAGAAGGTTAGAGTCCCCTAGTCCTCCCTCCCCAGAATGCACCAGGAGTAGTGAGTGGGTAATAGAAAGGTTAGGAGTCCTAGTCCTCCCTCTACCCGCCAGAATGCACCAGGAGTAGTGAGTGGGTAATAGAAGGTTAGGAGTCCGCTGTCCTCCGCTCTCCCCAGAATGCACCAGGAGTAGTGATGGGTAAATAGAATGTTAAGGAGTCCTAGTCCTCCTCTCCCCAGAATGCACCAGGAGTAGTGGTGGGTAATATAATGTTAGGAGTCCCTAGTCCTTCCTCTCCCCCAGAATGCTAACCGAGGAGTAGTGAGTGGTATAATAATGTTAGGAGCCCCTAGTCTCCTCTCCCCCAGAATGCACCAGGAGTAAGTGATGGGTAATAGAAGGTTAGGACGTCCCTCAAAAGTCCTCTCTCATCCCCCAGACTGCGACAGGGAGTAGTGAGTGGGGTCAAAGAATGTTAGGAGTCCCTAGTCTCCCTCTCCCCAGAATGCACCAGGAGTAGTGAGTGGGTAATAGAAGGTTAGGAGTCTAGTCCTCCCTCTCCCCAGAATGCACCAGGAGTAGTGAGTGGGTAATAGAAGGTTAGGAGTCCCTAGTCCTCCCTCTCCCAGATGCACCAGGAGTAGTGAGTGGGTAATAGAAGGTTAGGAGTCCCTAGTCTCCACCTCTCCCCCAGAATGCACCAGGAGTAGTGAAGTGGGGTAATGAGGTTAAGGAGTCCTATCTCCCTCATCCCCCGATATGCACCAGGAGTACAGTGAGTGGGTAATATAAGGTTAGGAGTCCCTAGTCCTCCGCTCTCCACCGCCAGAATGCACCCAGGAAGTAGTGAGTGGTAATAGAAGGTTGGAGTCCCTATCCGTCCTCCCTCCCCGAGAAATGCACCAGGGAGTCAGTGAGTGGGTAATAGAAGGTTAGGAGTCCCTAGTCCTCCCTCACCCCAGAATGCACCAGGAGTAGTTGGGGTGGGTAATAGCAAGGTTAGGAGTCCCTAGTCCTCCCTCTCCCCCAGAATGCACCCAGGAGTAGGAGTGGGTAATAGAAGGTTAGGAGTCCTCTAGTCTCCTCTCCCCAGAATGACCAAGGAAGTGGTGAGTGGGTAATAGAAGGGTTAGGAGTCCCTAGTCCTCCTCTCCCCCAGAATGGCACCAGGAGTAAGTGAGTGGGTAAATCAGAAAGGTTAGGAGTCCCTAGTCCTCCCTCTCCCCAGAATGCACGCAGGAGCAGTGAGTGTGGTAATATAATGTTTTAAGGAGACCCTCCTAGCCCCTCCTCCGCCAGAATGCACCAGGAGTAGTGAGTGGGTAATAGAAGGTTGGAGTCCCCTAGTCCTCCCTCTCCCCAGAATGCACCAGGAGTAAGTGATGGGAATAGAAGGTTAGGAGTCCCTAGTCCTCCCTCTCCCCAGAATGCACCAGGCAGTATGATGGGTATAGAAGGTTAGGAGTCCTAGTCCTCCCTCTCCCAGATGCACCAGGAGTATGAAGTGGTAATAGAAGGATTAGGAGTCCCTAGTCCTCCATCCCCAGAATGCAGCCAGGAGTAGTGAGTGGGTAATAGAAGGTTAGGAGTCCCCTAGTCCTCTCTCCCCAGACATGCACCAGGCAGTAGTGACGTGGGTAATCCAGAAGGTTAGGAGTCCTAGTGACCTCCTCTCCCCAGAATGCCACGCCAGGAGTAGTGAGTGGGTACTAGAGGTTAGGAGTTCCCCTAGTCCTCTCCTCCCCAGAATGCACAGGAGTCAGTGGAGTGGGTATAGAAAGGTTAGGAGTCCCTAGTCCCCTCCTCCCGCCAGCACCAGGAGTAGTGAGTGGGTAATAGAGGTTAGGAGTCCCTAGTCCTCCCTCTCCCGCAGAATGCACCAGGAGTAGTGGAGTGGGTAATAGAAGGTTAGGAGTCCCTAGTCCCCTCTCCCAGAATGTACAACGCAGGAGTAGTGAGTGGGTACTGAAGGTTAGGAGTCCCTAGTCCTCTTCCCCAATCCCAGAATGTGGGTAGGGTATCCAACCAGAATCACAGGAGTAGTGAGTGGGTAATAGAAGGTTAGGAGTCCCTATCTTCCCTTCCGCCCAGAATGCAACACACCCAGGAGGTTGAGTGCAGTGGGTAATTATAAGGTTAGGAAGTCCTAGTCTTCGCCGCTCCTCCAGAATGCCACAAGGAGTAGTGAGTGGGTAATAGAAGTTAGGCAGTCCTAGTCCCTCCTCTCCCAGAAGCCCAGGCGTAGTAGTGGGTAATAGAAGGTTTAGGAGTCCCTAGTCCTCCTTCCCCCAGAATGCAACCAGGAGTAGTGAGTGGGTAATAGAAGGTTAGGAGTCCCTAGTCCTCCCTCTCCCCCAGAATGCACCAAGGAGTAGTGAGTGGCGTACTAGAGGTTTGGAGTCCTAGTCTCCTCTCCCAGAAATGCCCCAGGAAGTGAGTCGGGTAATAGAGTTAGGAGTCCCTCGTCCTCCCTCTCCCCAGAAATGCACCAGGCGTAGTGAGTGCGGTAATAGAAGGTTAGGAGCCCTTAGTCCTCCTCTCCCAGAATGCACCAGGAGCAGTGAGTGGTAATATAATGTTAGGAGCCCTAGTCCCCCCTCTCCCCCAGAATGCACCAGGAGTATGAGTGGGTAAAGAAGGTTAGGAGTCCCTAGTCCTCCTCCCCCAGAATGCACCAAGGAGTAGTGAGTGGGTAATAGAGGTTAGGAGTCCCTAGTCCCCCTCTCCCCAGATGCACCAGGAGTAGTGAGTGGGTAAATAGAGGTTAGGATCCCTAGTCCTCCTCTCCCCCAGAATGCACCAGGAGTAGTGAGTGGGTAATAGAAGGTTAGAGTCCCTAGTCCTCCCTCTCCCCAGAATGCCACCAGGATAGTGAGTGGGTAATAGAAGGTTAGGAAGTCCCTAGTCTCCCTCTCCCCAGACATGCACCAGGAGTAGTGGTGGGTAATTAGAAGGTTAGAGTCCCTAGTCCTCCCTCTCCCTCCAGAATGCACCAGGAGTAGTGAGTGGGGTAATAGAAGTTAGGAGTCCTAGTCCTCACTCTCCCCCCAGAATGCACAGGAGTAGTGAGTGGGTAATAGAAGGTTTAGGAAGTCCTAGTCCTCCCTCTTCCCCAGAATGCACCAGGAGTAGTGAGTTTGGGTAATAGAGGTTAGGAGTTCCCTAGTCCTCCCCTCTCCCCCAGAATGCACCAGGAGTAGTGAAGTGGGTAATAGAAGGTTAGGAAGTCCTAGTCTCCTCTCCCCCCAGAATGCACCAAGGAGTATGATTGGTATAGAGGTTATGGAGTCCCTAGTCTCTCTCCCCCAGAATCACCAGGAGTAGTTGAGTGGGTAATAGAAGGTTGGAGTCCTAGTCCTCTCTCCCCCAGAATGCACCAGGAGTAAGTGACGTGGGTAATAGAAAGGTTAGGAGTCCTAGTCTCCCTCTCCCCAGAATGCACCGGAAGTAGTGAGTGGGTTTAATAGAGGTTAGAGTTCCCTAGTCCTCCCTCTCCCCAGCATGCACACAGAGTAGTGAGTGGGTAATAGAAGGTTAGGAGTCCCCTAGTCCCTTCCCTCTCCCCCAGAATGCCCAGAGTAAGTGAGTGGGTAATAGAAGGTTACGGATCCCTTAGTCCCCTCCCTCTCCCCAGAATGCACCAGGAGTAGTGAGTGGGTAATAGAAGGTTAGCGGAAGTCCCTAGTTCCTCTCCCCCGAGAAATGCACAAGGAGTAGTGAGTGGGTATAGAAGGTTAGAGTCCTAGTTCCTGCCTCTCCCAGATGCACCAG
>NW_019943678.1:32464-33797 GCF_002910315.2 Salvelinus sp. IW2-2015 | reverse complement strand
CTGGTTCAGATGGGTTCTGTCTGATGGAGACACTGGTTCAGATGGGTTCTGTCTGAGGTAGACACTGGTTCAGATGGGTTCTGTCTGATGGAGACACTGGTTCAGATGGGTTCTGTCTGATGGAGACGCTGGTTCAGATGGGTTCTGTCTGAGGTAGAGACTAGTTCAGATGGGTTCTGTCTGATGGAGACACTGGTTCAGATGGGTTCTGTCTGATGGAGACCCTGGTTCTGATGGAGACACTGGTTCTGATGGAGACACTGGTTCTGATGGAGACACTGGTTCAGATCGGTTCTGTATGAGGTAGACCCTGGTTCAGATGGGTTCTGTATGAGGTAGACCCTGGTTCAGATGGGCTCTGTCCGGTGGGGACTGATATAAAGAGCTTGGATTTATCGCCAGCTGTGATCTCGAGCACAATCAAAGGCCACGGTCTAAACAACAATGTTAGCACCATGACACACAACTTCCATGAATGTGTGATTCTGTCCTAATATGTGTTGTATATAGGCTAGGCCTAGGGGGGGATGGGTGTCTGAATGTGATTCAGACTCAAGTGGAAAAAGTCCCTCCACTCTTAAGTGATAGGAAACAGTGATGAATGTTGCAGTGATGATAAGAGTAGGAGAGATGTTTAATCGTGTGTTTCTTACGTAGATCTTGTTAATGCCTTTGAAGTCGTCCTCCTTGACCTCGGTGATGTCGTTGTTCTGGAGGTCGATCATTAGCGTGTCGGCGGGAATGTTCTCGGGCACAGAGAGCAACCCTGTGGAGACAGGATATCAATCAATCGGTAAATCAGCTGTGTGTTGTCCACGTAGCCCGTAAAGCTAACATCACAGAGAAGTTGTGAATGTAATGAAAACAGTAGTGGTCCTAGAGTAGAGCCTTGAGGAACTCCATAATGTCACTGAGCATGATTTCCTCCAGTCCTACAGTATCTTAACAAATGAGACGTTCATACAAGTGATTCATCAATGCTATAATATAATGTTAGGAGCCCCTAGTCCTCCCTCTCCCCCAGACTGCACCAGGAGTAGTGAGTGGGTAATAGAAGGTTAGGAGTCCCTAGTCCCCCCTCTCCACCCAGAATGCACCCAGGATAGTGAAGTGGGGTATAGAAGGTTAGGAGTTCCTAGTCTCCCGCTCCCCCAGAATGCACCGGAGTAGTGATGGGTAATAAGTTAGGAGTCCCTAGCCCCTCTCCCCAGATGCACCAGGAGTAGTGAGTGGTAATAGAAGGTTAGGAGTCCCTAGTCCTCCCCTCTCCCCAGAATGCACCAGGAGTGTGAGTGGGTAATAGAAGGTTAGAGTCCCTAGTCTCCCTCTCCCA
>NW_019943678.1:22471-30091 GCF_002910315.2 Salvelinus sp. IW2-2015 | reverse complement strand
GCACACTCTTGGCATTCTCTCAACCAGCTTCATGAGGTAGTCACCTGGAATGCATTTCAATTAACAGGTGTGCCTTGTTAAAAGTTCATTTGTAGAATTTCTTAACGCGTTTGAGCCAATCAGTTGTGTTGTGACAAGGTAGGGGTGGTATACAGAAGATAGCCCTATTTGTTAAAAGACCAAGTCCACATTATGGCAAGAACAGCTCAAATAAGCAAAGAGAAACAACAGTCCATCATTACTTTAAGACATGAAGGTCAATTTCAAGAACTTTGAACGTTTCTTCAAGTGCAGTCGCAAAAACCATCAAGCGCTATGATGACCGCCACAGGAAAGGAAGACCCAGAATTACCTCTGCTGCAAAGGATAAGTTCATTAGAGTTACCAGCCTCAGAAATTGCAGCCCAAATAAATGCTTCACAAAGTTCCAGTAACAGACACATCTCAACATCAACTGTTCAGAGGAGACTGCGTGAATCAGGCCTTCATGGTCAAATTGCTGCAAAGAAACCACTACTAAAGGACACCAGTAAGAAGAAGAGACTTGCTTGGGCCAAGAAACACAAGCAATGGACATTAGACCGGTGGAAATCTGTCCTTTGGTCTGACAGAGTCCAAATTTTGGTCCCAACTGCCGGGTCTTTGTGAGGTGCAGAGTAGGTGAACGGATGATCTCCGCATGTGTGGTTCCCACCGTGAAGCATGGAGGAGGAGGTGTTATGGTGTGGGGGTGTGGGGGTGCTTTGCTGGTGACACTGTCAGTGATTTATTTAGAATTCAAGGCACACTTAACCAGCATGGCTACCACAGCATTCTGCAGTGATATACCATCCCATCTGGTTTGCGCTTAGTGAGACTATCATTTGTTTTTCAACACACCTCCAGGCTGTGTAAGGGCTTTATGACCAAGGAGGAGAGTGATGGAGTGCTGCATCAGATGAGCTGGCCTCCACAATCACCCACAATCACCAAACCCAAATGAGATGGTTTGGGTTGAGTTGGACCGCAGAGTGAAGGAAAAGCAGCCAACAAGTACTCAGCATATGTCGGAACTCCTTCAAGAGTTCCTACATATGGGATCTCTTGGAAAAGCATTCCAGGTGAAGCTGGTTGAGAGAATGCCAAGAGTGTGCAAAGCTGAATCAAGGCAAAGGGTGGTTACTTTAAATAATCTAAAATGTAAAAAATATTATGATTTATTTAACACTTTTTGTGTTCCTACATGATTCCATATGTATTATTCCATAGTTGTGATGTCTTCACTATTATTCTACTTTGTAGAAAATAGTAAAAAATAAATAAATAAAAACCCATGTGGGTACTGTTCATGATTCTGAGGGTTTTAGAATGACCCTGCAGCTCCTGAAGTCTAAACAGACAAACAGAACTGATGATGTTAGGATGTTGCTTGACGTTGCTGCCAAGTCTTTGCCAAAATGATGTCCTGGCCTGCTCTGTAAGTATGTTGATACGTGTTGTTATGGTTTTTAGACATGGCTGCCAAGTCTTTGCCAAAATGATGTCCTGGCCTGCAGTGTAAGGATGTTGAAACATGGAATGATTGATGATGATTTAGTCTTAAACGGAAAGTTCATATTCAAAATTACATTTCTACTTGTTCTGATTCTGATGGTTTATACTAAAGTATTATTATTATTATTATTATTATTATTATTATTTGTCACAACTTTGACAAAATGTCGAACTCAATTTATTTGTGGGTGGAAGGCTTGTCTAGATGAGGATAACACATGCAGTAGTCTTGTCAAGATCCTCCCTTTAAGTTCAATCCAAACACTAAGGGCTTAGGTGTTCTTGCTGTTTCGTAAGGTTTTTTGGGAGAAAGATAAAACCTCCACCAGTTACTTTTTGAGTCTGTAATCAAGGTTTCCATTAACAGGAATCGGGACATTAAGAGTCGACGCAAATGTCGTTTTGCCTCTTGCTCAATACAACACCATCTATGGCGTTTTACACGTAAGGTTTATACAGAATTAGCTATGCAGCTATCCATTTCTCACACGTTCTCAGATTACACAAGGTCAACAGAAGGGAACAAGTTACCTTCTCACCCTTTCTGAAGGCCAGCTGAGGGAAATGGAACTGCGGGGTTTGGGTTTGGGTTTGGTTGTGTATGACTCTGTTCAACATGGCTCCATTCTGCAACCCAGTACTGTTTCTACCCACAAGTATTTGGTGGTGGTTCAGAGGCATTTCGATAATACTTAACAGCACACAGACATGTAGTTTGAGACTAAATAACATTATACAGTGAAAGTATTCAGATCGCTTGACTTTTTTTAAAATAGTTTTTTTTTTTTTTTTTTTTTAATGTTAGCAATCTACACACAATACCTCATAATGACAAAGTATAAACTGGTTTTTAGAATGTTTTTGCAAATGTATTAAAATAATAAACAGAATTACCTTATTTACATAAGTATTTAGAGCCTTTGCTATGAGACTTGAAATTGCGCTCAGGTGCATCCTGTTTCCATTGATCATTCTTGAGATGTTTCTACAACTTGATTGGAGTCCGAGACAGGATTGTAGCGAGGCACAGATCTGGTGAAAGGTACCAAAACATTTCTGCAGCATTGAAGGTCCCCAAGAACACATTGATCTCCATCATTCTTAAATGGAAGAAGTATGGAACCACCAACACTCTTCCTAGAGCTGGCCGCCCGGCCAAACTGAGCAATCGGGGGAGAAGGGCCTTGGTCAGGGATGTGACCAAGAATCCAATGGTCACTGACAGAACTCTAGAGTTCCTCTGTGGAGATGGGAGAACCTTCCAGAAGGACAACCATCTCTGCAGCACTCCAGCAATCAGGCCAGTCAGGCCTTGAGTGGCCGGACGAAAATCACTCCTCAGTAAAAGGCACATGACAGCCCACTTGGAGTTTGCCAAAAGACACCTAAAGGACTCTCAGACCATGAGAAACAAGATTATCTGGTCTGATGAAACCAATATTGAACTCTTTGGCCTGCTACGGTTAAGCATGGTGGTGGCAGCATAGTCAGGATCGAGGGAAAGATGAACAGAGCAAAGAACAGAGAGATACGTCATCTTCCAACAGGACAACGACCCTAAGCACACAGCCAAGACAACACAGGAGTGGCTTCAGGACAAGTCTCTGAATATCCTTGAGTGGCCCATCTAGAGCTGGACTTGAACCCAATCAAACATCTCTAGAGAGACCTGATAATAGCTGTGCAGCGACGCTCCCCATCCAACCTGACAGAGCTTGAGAGGATCTGCAGAGAATAATGGGAGAAACTCCCCAAATACAGGTATGCCAAGCTTGTAGCGTCATACCCAAGACGACTCGAGGCTCTAATCGCTGCCAAAGCTGCTTCAACAAAGTACTGAGTAAAGGGTCTGAATACTTATGTAAATGTGATATTTCCGGGGTTTTTTTGTGGTAAAAATGTTTAATTAAACCTGTTTTTGCTTTGTGATTATTGGGTATTGTGTGTAGGGGAAAAAAACATTTAAATAGTTTTAGAATAAGGCTGTAACTTAACAAAATGTGTATCAAGTCAAGGGGTCTGAATACTTTCCGTATGCACTGTGTACTCAAATACTGCACTACTCTAGAATCAGAAGTACTATGTTTTTGAATACCCAGTTACTGTTTGGTTACAAATAAGCAGATTTTCTACCATTTCTCTCGCATATTTTATGCATGCAGCCATTTTAATACGGATCCAATTTTTTCCCCAGTTTCCTCTTGTGCATGTCAACGCTGAACCATCGGGAAGTAAAGATTCTTCCCATTCTGAACGTAATGTTGTTTTTTGTGCATCTCTGAGCGATGTTTTACTATCGATTCCCCTGGGTAAATTCATGTTTTCATGTGTATCTGAGGTATTGAATTGATCTCCAAAACGCCTTTCATGCCTGTCAGATTACAATAGTGGCCGATACCATAATGCAGGAGGTTGCCTTCTCTTCAATGAACCATTGATCATATTTTTTTGCGATATTCCTTCCTCGAGAAATGTGTAATTTAACAGAGGGTCTAACACATTTCTCCGCCTCTTCCAGGGTGCCGTTGCGAAAGTGTCAGACTCCACATCGATCTGAACATGGTGAGATTGTAGACTCCTAAATTGATAGTGCAGTTTGTTTAGCTGATTTTACAGCCAATTAGCTACTTCACATGCTGATATTGACTTTAGTATTATTGTGTGTAGCTACGTTTGCTCGATAGCTAGCTAGCCAGCCAGCCCATATAGAGCATTGCATTGTGGGTTTTGTAGTCGACTTGAGCTGCAACAGATTTTCACAACAATTTCCACGTGTTGCTACCAACCTTATTATAACGACAAAATTAAACATTTGTTCACAAAAAAATACCGTTCTCGCATATTAGTGTTATGTGACACTAAAATTTGAGGAATGAGTGAATTTGGGTGGATTTTTCCTTTAAGCCTGCAACATCAATTGAGACAAAATCGCAATCTATTCAAACTTTTCTGAGATTAAGCTCAGATAATGTATCCATTATTGACGTTTAGCAATAACATTGTGGTAGCACACCTCAGCAGTCAGCAACATACAGTAAGTCATTCTGAGGTAGCACACCTCAGCAACATACAGTAAGTCATTCTGAGGTAGCACACCTCAGCAACATACAGTAAGTCATTCTGAGGTAGCACACACTCAGCAAAACCTACAGTTCAAGTCATTCTGGAGGTACCCGCCACCACAACACCTCAGCAAACATACAGTCACAAGATCATCTGAGGTAGCACACCTCAGCAACATACAGTAAGTCATTCTGAGGTAGCACACCTCAGCAACATACAGTAAGTCATTCTGAGGTAGCACACCTCAGAGGACAGTTACCCCCCCCCCCACACACAGTTTAATTCTATATAACTTTATTGATCCACTCAGGGTGAACTAAGTGAGCCATTGTCAGATCACAACTAAAAACATCCTCTACATATCATACAACTAATAACGTCACATTGCACCTTACAATAATGTATATTTTGTTTAACTCACCTCAGCAGTCACTTAGTGTGTTGTATCGTTGTTTAACTCCAGTCAGATAGCCTCCAGGGTGAACATGAACCAAAGAGAGTTACTCTATCCACAAAGGGAGCAGGAGTGTGCAGGAACAGGAGCGTCAGTCACAGTAGAAGTGGAGGAAGGTGCATCAGACAGGAACACTAACTCTCTGAATGAAAAATAAACCTCTGCTGCTGGTGCTGCTGCTAGCATGGAGAGCTTGGTTTGATTAAAGACCTATCACTCTCTCTCTCTCTCTCTCTCTCACACAGATACAGGGATCACCCACCACCACCACATCTCTGTATAGCTGGCTAGTCCTGAAAACGCATTGTTACCAGCCGGTCATGTGGTTCTCATCAGTATTTGAACCAGGGCCAGAATTGCACGTTTTAACTTCTCAATGCTTTAGTCTTTATGTAGAACTAATGCATCATCCTACCGGTAGATCCCAGTCCCCTGCTCCCCAACCCTCCTTCCCTATAAATACCGTCCATAGGTGGCCTGGTGCCATGTTAGATATTATACATACATTTTTATTCTGCTGAACAGCCATCAAGAAGACTGGTGGTTGTTACATAATGAAAGGAATGTTTTTTTTCTTTCTCAATGGACCTGAAGAAGCTGAGAATGAATGGAGGGGGGTCTGTCCTGCAAGTGTCTCTGGGACGCCCAGCGTGACTTAGAGAAGCACGTGTTTCTGGGACGCCCAGAGTGACTTAGAGGAGGAGCATGTGTCTCTGAGACACCCAGCGTGACTTAGAGAAGCACGTGTTTCTGGGACGCCCACCGTGACTTAGAGAAGCACGTGTTTCTGGGACGCCCAGCGTGACTTAGAGAAGCACGTGTTTCTGGGACGCCCAGCGTGACTTAGAGGAGGAGCAAGTGTCTCTGAGATGCCCAGAGTGACTTAGAGGAGGAGCAAGTGTCTCTGAGACGCCCAGCGTGACTTAGAGGAGGAGCAAGTGTCTGTGAGACGCCCAGCATGACTTAGCAAATTAGCAAATTCTCTAAAACGACATTGGAGGCGGCTTATGGTAGAGAAACATTAAATTCTCTGGGAACAGCTCTGGTGGACATTCCTACAGTCAGCATGCCAATTACACGCTCCCTCAAAACTTGAGACATCTGTGGCATTTTGTTGTTTGACAAAACTGAACATTTTATAGTGGCCTTTTATTGTCCCCAGCACAAGGTGCACCTGTGTAATAATCATGCTGTTTAATCAGCTTCTTGATATGCCACACCTGTCAGGTAGATGGATTATCTTGGCAAATGAGAACCGCTCACTAAAAAGGATGTAAACAAATTTGTGCACAAAATTTGAGAAAAATCTGCTTTTTGTGCGTATGGAACATTTCTGGGGTCATTTATTTCAGTTCAGGAAACACGGGACCAACACTTTCACATTTTGTGTTTTATATTTTTGTTCAGTATAAATCCAATATAGTTATTTTTCTTTTTATATCAATAAGTGGTCAAACTGAGCATCTAACCAATTAGGCTACTATACAGTTGGTAGTGCCATTGGGGAAGTCTGTTTTAGGCACTGTGCTGTGTAGCTAAAATGACCCCACTGCTAAGCTAGTTAATGTGTAGCTACGATGACCCCACTGCTAAGCTAGTTAATGTGTAGCTACGATGACCCCACGGCTAAGCTAGTTAATGTGTAGCGACAATGACCCCACGGCTAAGCTAGTTAATGTGTCGCTACAATGACCCCACTGCTAATCTAGTTAATGTGTCGCTACAATGACCCCACTGCTAAGCTAGTTAATGTGTCTGTACAATGACCCCACTGCTAAGCTAGTTAATGTGTAGCTACAATGACCCCACTGCTAAGCTAGTTAATGTGTCTGTACAATGACCCCACTGCTAAGCTAGTTAATGTGTCTGTACAATGACCCCACGGCTAAGCTAGTTAATGTGTAGCTACGATGACCCCACTGCTAAGCTAGTTAATGTGTAGCTACAATGACCCCACTGCTAAGCTAGTTAATGTGTATGTTAAGTGCACCCACGGCTAAGCCTACGATTAATGTGGTAGCACTACGATGACCCACTGCTAAGCTAGTTAATGTGTGCTACAATGACCCCACGGCTCAGCTAGTTAATGTGTGCTACTAATGACACCACTGCCTAAGCTAGTTATGTGTCGCTACAGTGACCCACTGCTAAGCTAGTTAAGTGTGCTACGATGACCCACTGCTAAGCTAGTTAATGTGTCGCTACAGTGACCCCACTGCTAAGCTAGTTATGTGTAGCGACAATGACCCCACTGCTAAGCTAGTTAATGTGTCGCTACAGTGACCCACTGCTAAGACGTAGTTAACTGTGTCGCTACAATGACACTGCTAAGCTAGTTATTGTGTCGCTACAATGACCCCACGGCTAAGCTAGTTAATTGTGTCGCGACAATGACCCCACTGCTAAGCTAGTTAATGTGTCGCTACAATGACCCACTGCTAAGCTAGTTAATGTGTAGCTACGATGACCCCACTGCTAAGCTAGTTAATGTGTAGAGACCATGACCCACTGCTAAAGATAGATATAAATGTGTCGCTCCAATGAACCCATGCTTAGCTAGTTAGACGTGT
>NW_019943678.1:18934-22446 GCF_002910315.2 Salvelinus sp. IW2-2015 | reverse complement strand
GATGCTGTATGCTGGACATGACCCCACTGCTAAGCTAGTTAATGTGTCGCCTACAAGTGACCCCCACTGCTAATCTAGTTAATGTGTCGCTACAATGACCCCACTGCTAAGCTAGTATATTGTGTCTACAATGACCCCACGGCTAAGCTAGTTAATGTCTCTCGCAAGCCCCACTGCTAAGCTAGTTAATGTGTCGCTACATGACCCCACTGCTAAGCTAGTTAATGTGTAGCTACATGACCCCACTGTAGCTAGTTAATGTGTGACAAATGACCCCACTGCTAAGCTAGTTAATGTGTCGCTACATGACCCACTGCTAAGCTAGTTAAGTTGTAGCTACAATGACCCCACTCTAAGCATAGTTAGTGTACTCGCTCAATGACCCCACTGCTAAGCTAGTTAATGTGTCGCTACAATGACCCCACTGCTAAGCTATTAATGTGTCGCTACAATGACCCCACTGCTAAGCTAGTTAAGTGTCGCTACATGACCCACTCTAAGCTAGTTAATGTGTCGTCTACAGTGCCCCACTGCTAAGCTAGTTAACGTGTAGCTACAATGACCCCACTGCTAAGCTAGTTAATGTGTCGCTACAATGACCCCACTGCTAAGCTAGTTAACGTGTAGCTACGATGACCCCACTGGTAAGATAGTTAATGTGTCGCTACAATGATCCCACGGCTAAACTAGTTAAAGTGTCTCTCATTCACACTCTGTAGCAGCAGCTGGGATTGCATTCTCAATTCCCATTTTCACTTCGGTTCTGTTTTAGGAATAGACTTCGGGCCAACATAACCATTTGAACTAGGTTGGAATTACCATAAATGTCCCAAACTCATACCCAACCAAAGCACAAAATAATGTTAAATGCATGTTGCCGTCAGTGCTAAGTATTACACAATTCTTTTTTCCATCATCTTTCCATGTGGCATTGATATCTGCTTGCCACAGCAGTAACTGCAGTCTGAAGAGGTAGTTATGGGGGGAACACAGAGGGTCCAACTATGTTTAGGTTTGGCTGAGACACACAGCTACAGGATAATGGAAAGGCCCAAAAAATGGCTGTTTTATGTCAGTACGCTATTATCTCTCTCCCATTGAGTCAGGGTGTAATATCAGTCAGATCTGGTTCTAATATTAATGTCTAGCCCGACAAATAGACTCTAGACTAGAGCCTGCTTTAAGTTCATCTCGCATTCTGCATGTTAAAGGGGTAATCTGCGATCGGTAATCGTTAAAAAAAAACAACTTTTAAATGAATTATATATTATACCCTTTGATTCATAAAAAATATAACCTATAAATGCCTCATGGGGGTAAGTTCAACTGTTATATACCATAACTTATCAGAGCCCAAAATAGAAGCTTGTTTTACTCCATTGTTTGTAAACAATGTTAATTGTAAGAAAACACTGTAACCTCTAAACATGGTTAAAACTATATTGTTGATATCATGGATGGCCAGTCCTTGCATCCATAGCTCTATCTACGAATTTGCAGTCTGAAAAGGGGGTACTTATGGGGAACTCAGAAGGTCCAACTATGTCAGGGGTTTGGCTGAGACTCCCAGCTATAATGGAAAGGAGTCTTTTATTCATGGTTTCACTACAGTATCATCTTTCTCCCCATTTTGAGTTTGTGTAATATTTTCCTACGGAAGATCGGTCAGTTTTCCTGAGATCTGGTACTAACATCAGTGTCTACAATAGAGATGACTCCAGTCATTTTTAGATTCAAATGTATCATCTCTCCCACGACACGTCTCACAATTCCTGCTTGTTGAATAATTGAAACAATCGAGTCTTTTAAGTAGTCAATATTATCTAGGCCTACATATACCGTACAGTGCCTTCTGAAAATAGTCACACCCCTTGACCTTTTTCCACATTTTGTTGTGTTTACAAAGTGGGATTAAAATTGATTTAATTGTCCTTTTTATTTTGTCAACGATCTACACCAAAAGCGCTGTCAAACTGTATTTTAAAAAATAAATGTGAAAAAAATAATATGAAGAAAAAAAATCTGGCAGATTTAAATCAAAACTGTAACTCTGCCACTCAGGAACATTCACCGTCTTCTTGGTAAGCAACTCAGTGTAGATTTGGCCTTGTGTTTTAGGTTATTGTCCTGCTGAAAGGTAAATTAATCTCCCAGTGTCTGGTGAAAAGCAGACTGAGACAGATTTTCCTGTAGGATTTTGCCTGTGCTTAGCTCCATCCCGTACATTTTTTTATACTTAAAAACTCCCCAGTCCTTAACGATTACAAGTATACCCATAACATGATGCAACCCCACTATACTTGGAAATATGGAGAGTGGTACTCAGTAATGGGTTGTATTGGATTTGCCCCAAACATAGCACTTTGTGTTCATGGCAAAAAGTGAATTGCTTTGTCACATTTCTTGCAGTATTACTTTAGTTTTGCAAACAGGATGCACGTTTTGGGATATTTTTATTCTGTACAGGCTTCCTTCTTTTCACTCTGTCATTTACGTTAGTATTGTGGAGTAACTACAATGTTGTTGATCCATCCTCAGTTTTCTCCTATCACAGCCATTAAACTCTGTAACATGGTTTTAAAGTCACCAGGTTCATGGTGGAATCCCTGAGCAGTTTCTTTCCTCTCGGCAAACTGAGTTAGGAAGACGCCTGTATCTTTGTAGTGACTGGGTGTATTGTACACCATCCAAATGTAATTAATAACTTCTCATGCTCAAAGGATATTCAATATTTTACTTTTTTTTAACACATAGGCGCCCTTCTTTACGAGGTATGAAACCTCCCTGGTCTTTGTGGTTGAATCTGTGTTTGAAATTCACTGCTACATGAGGAACCTTACAATTATCGTGTTGTGGAGTACAGAGGTATTCAATCAATCATGTTATAACCTCTTTTATTGCACACAGATGAGTCCGTCCATGCAAATTGTTACTCCTAATTATTTGTCTTGCCATAACAAAGGGGTTTGACTCACGACATTCAGCTTTTTTTTAATTAATTGTCAAAATATAAAATGTAACTTTGACATATGGGTGTGTGTGGTAGGCTGTGTACATTGTTTTTTTTCAGGCTGTAAACACAACAAAATGTGGAAAAAGTCAAGGTGTAGATACTTTCTGAAGGCCCTGTATGTAATTCCAGAAGGTCGATTAAAAAAATCCAAGGAAACACCTACTATCTATTGTAAGTTAAAGCGAAGTTCCATACACCAGTAGCCAAATACATTTCATCATTTTTCACATTCTGACACCTGTAATCCCAGTAAAAATGTCCTGTCTTAGTCATTAGGATCACCGCTTATTTTGAATGTAAATGTCAGAATAATAGTAGAGAGAGAATGATTTATTTCTTTCATCAATCTCCAGTGGGTCAGAAGTTTACATACACTCATTTAGTATTGGTAGCATTGCCTTGATATGTTTAACTTGGTTCAAATGTTCGGGGAGCCTTCCCAACTTACCCACCAATAAGTTGGGGATGCATTTGGCCTTCCTCCCTGACAGATGTCCTT
>NW_019943678.1:11017-18740 GCF_002910315.2 Salvelinus sp. IW2-2015 | reverse complement strand
AGTATGCTTGGGGTCATTGTCCATTTGGAAGACCCATTTGCGACCAAGCTTTAACTTCCTGACTGATGTCTTGAGATGTTGCTTCAATATATCCACATAATTGTCCTCCCTCATGATGCCATCTATTTTGTGAAGTGCACCAGTCCCTCCTGCTGCAAAGCACCCCCACAACATGAGGCTGCTACCCTAGTGCTTCACGGTTGGGATGGTGTTCTTCGGCTTGCAAGCTTCCCCCTTTTTCCTCCAAACATAACGATGGTCATTATGGCCAAACAGTTCTATTTTTGTTTCATCAGACCAGAATACATTTCTCCAAAAAGTACGATCTTTGTCCTCATGTGCAGTTGCAAATCGTAGTCTGTTTTTTTATGGCTGTTTTGGAGCAGTGGCTTCTTCCTTGCTGAGCGGCCTTTCAGGGTATGTCGATATAGGACTCGTTTTACTGTGGATATAGATACTTTTGTACCTGTTTCCTCCAGCATCTTCACAAGGTCCTTTGCTGTTGTTCTGGGATTGATTTGCACTTTTCGCCCTGAAGTACGTTCATCCTGAGCGGTATGACTGCTGCGTGGTCCCATGGTGTTTATACTTGCGTACTATTGTTTGTACAGAAGAACGTGTGGTACCTTCAGGCGTTTGGAAATTGCTCCCAAGGATGAACCAGACTTGTGGAGGTCTACAATTTTTTTTCTGAGGTCTTGGCTGATTTCTTTTGATTTCCCCATGATGTCAAGCGAAGAGGCACTGAGTTTGAAGGTAGGCCTTCAAATACATCTACAGGTACACCTCCAATTGACTCAAATTATGAAATCAGAAGCTTCTAAAGCCATGACATCATTTTCTTGAATTTTCTAAGCTGTTTAAAGGCACAGTCAACTTAGTGTATGTAAACTTCTGACCCACTGGAATTGTGATACAGTGAAATAATCTGTCTGTAAACAATTGTTGGAAAAATTACTTGTCATGCACAAAGTAGATGTCCTAACCGACTTGCCAAAACTATAGTTTGTTAACAAGCAATTTGTGGAGTTGTTGAAAAACAAGTTTTAATGACTCCATCCTAAGTGTATGTAAACTTCCGACTTCAACTGTATTTAACACCAAAAGGTCATGTCTATTAGTTGTCTGTGTTCATTATTATTTAGATAGCCGACTTATTCACAACCAGTTCAGTTCATCAGGGGTCAACATAGAAACCCTGTTCGTCGGGGGTCAACATAGAAACCCTGTTCGTCGGGGGTCAACATAGAAACCCTGTTCGTCGGGGGTCAACATAGAAACCCTGTTCATCGGGCGTCAACATAGAAACCCTGTTCATCGGGGATACATAGAAACCCTGTTCATCGGGGGTCAACATAGAAACCCTGTTCATCGGGGGTCAACATAGAAACCCTGTTCATCGGGGGTCAACATAGACACCCTGTTCATCGGGGTTTAATGAAACAATCCAAGACTTTTCAGGGAATCAATACTGTCAGATGTAATGTTGTTTATGTATTTAACCTCAGAAGGTCGTTGTGTTGATTAGTTTTCAGGGTTCAGGGTTATTAGACTTTAGCCTTGAGACTTATTTACGCGTTAACACAGGTATCACTGTCATTCAGGACAGAGTATGTCTGATTAGGTTAACACCAGACACAGACTGACAGTTTAGAGTTGTTTCCATGGATACCAACCAACCACTGTGTGTGTTTTGACTGTGTGTGTGTGTGTGTGTGTGTGTGTGTGTGTGTGTGTGTGTGTGTGTGTGTTTTGACTCTGTGTGTGTGTTTTGACTCTGTGTGTCATTGAAATGAGAGGAAAATATGACCGACTGAACTGAACCCAGCAGGTAAACGGTAAACCTTAATTTGTATACCTACTGTCTGCGTCCTTAAAAAAACAGAGGTCATGTGACAGGAAGAGACGTGATCAGTGGCTTGCATCCTAAATGGCACACTAGTTCCCTATATAGTGCACTGACGTTACCCCCTATTGGCCATGGTCACAAAGCAGTGCACATACAGGGTGAATTTCAGACGCAGTTAGTGGTTCATGGCTGATGAGCTGCTATGCTAGTTTCTCTCTCTCTTCATTCAGAAAGCAGATGTTTATAATAGTTTCTCGGCAGCTTTTCTCGGAAGAAGTAGACTTTCAGTCACAGCATTGTAAAACCCTTTGAGCATTAGTTCAGCGTGACCTTAGCCTGGTCCCAGATCTGTTTGTGTTGTCTTTGTCATTTACCATAGAAGTTGGCAAGACAACACAAACAGATCTAGGAACCGGGCGAGTGTGACCCTGATATCCAACAAGGTATTTGTTAACTCTGTTATCCACCTGGTATTTTTCCCAGTTACTGGAAAGTGTTCCTGAGGTATTTTAAAGAAAATGTGCTTATAGTTCAGCAGTTTGTATTATGGTACGTGTTTTTGAGAAATTCAACAGGTTCTCGAAGGACATTCTCTCACAGAGTAGCTATTCTTTCATTCTTAATGACCTCAACATGACCTGACATTTATATACGCTAGGTAACGCCTGCACTGCTAATCTGACAACTCTGTTTGAATCCCAAGTGGCACCCTATTCCCTACATAATAGCACTACTTTTGACCTTACCACTGTGGGTCCTGGTGTAAAGTAGTGCACTATGTAGGGAATAGGGTGCCGTTTGGGACGTGCCCTTGTCACAGGGTCTGGAGAGCATCGGATTGCGTCCCCTGGCTCGTCAGTTTGTAATAAATGGTTCATCGAAGCGGGAAAGTTATTTGAATCAAAACAAAGGCTTCTTTATTTGAGTCGTAGGAACATCGTGTGTTTTGTACAGGTATGAAGAACAAAAATAAAAACTTGCACTTTGTATGAACTTGTCGATAATGCAATTCTCAAATGTAGCTTTTTTTTTTATAAATTCATATCCCCACTTTTAAATCTTAGCCAGCCACGTACACGTGGTGTTGCAGACAGATTTCAAACACTGAAAACTATTGTAAAAGTTTCCATTCCACAGTATGGTTTGATTATACAGTATAGTTTCTTTCTAGAATGATTGATGACACGTGAATTAATTCTGTTGAGGGGAAAAGCAATAACATATAAAACGTACTGATTATTATTATCCCAATATACATATCCCTATATACACCAGAGGTATATTTCCCTATTGTAGATCCTGATCCGCTGCTTGACATAGAAATATAATCTATAGAACCGTGCTTGGAACCTCTAACCCTGGCAATTTGACTGGTAAAGATTGTTCTATTTCTATTTCTGTGCTACTTTGAGGAAGTGTGGGGTTTAGTTGATCCATCTCTTCTCCCAGTCGAACGTCAACGAACGAAATCTGAAGCAACGTCTCAAACTGGGGACCAACAACAAATCACAGAGTAGGACTGAAAAGGGAATCTCTAGACATGTTACATTCTCATTTTGTACCCCTCTATCACCAGATCTACATCACAAATGCTACCCTTTTCCTTATCGGCCCTGGCCATAAGTAGTGCACTATATAGGGAATAGGGCCCTGGCCAAAAGTAGTGCACTATATAGGGAATAGCTTGCAATTTGGGATGCAGACCAGATCATGCGGAGGTTAACTCTACTAGGAGATCTTATTCAAACACTTCAATCTTTTAAATGAAGGTTTTAGGAACAAGTCCAAGAAGCTGTTCCTCACTTCCCTAGAATGTTTCCATCCGTGGGAGTTTTAGAAGATGGAAAACCAGGAGTGGAAGGTGTATTTTCCTAACGGTGTGTGTCTCTCTCTCTCTCCTATAGTCGTTGATATGAATTGTGTTGCGCGACTCGAACAATGAGATACAGTTGGAGTTTGGCAATGGTGATTTTACGGACATTTTCCTTGTTTAAAAAAATGTTTTTGATAAAATAACAGCGGCTGAATTCCAGGCTCTGTTGATCTGAGAGGATAAGGATAATTGCTTCCTCTTGCCTTGTGATTGGCTGTGTGGAAATGTCGCCATATTGTTTCCACCTATCACAGCCTTTCAGATCTACAGGAGTGCCTAGGAAGAAAGGGGATCTGTTTTTTTGGCAATTCTGCCACACAGTTTTTTTGCAAATCCTGTTACTTGGTCCGCTGAGGTTTCAAGACGACGCTGGAGTAAGAGCGGACGCAGGAGAAAGCGGTAGGGGAGATCTTCCTGGGGTCGATGAGGTTGTTCTCCAGACGCAGCATCACGATGTGAGAGTCCTCGATGTTCTCGGGGTCACAGATAGCATCCTCAGCAAAGGTCCTGTAGGAGATAGAGAAACCATTGGTTTTATACATCATGAATCATACGTCATCCTATTCAGGATTTTCATGAACAGAGCCCTATTCCCTATATAGTGCACTACTTTAGACCTATATTGTCGATTGTCGATTCATGAATCGACAATCGACAATATAGGTCTAAAGTAGTGCACTATATAGGGAATAGGGCTCTGGTCTAAAGTAGTGTACTACATAGGGAATAGGGCCCTGGTCTAAAGTAGTGCACTATATAGGGAATAGGGCTCTGGTCTAAAGTAGTGCACTATATAGGATAGGCCCTCTGGTCTAAAGTAGTGCACTATATAGGGAATAGGGCCTGGTCTAAAGTATACTATCATAGGAATAGGGCCCTGGTCTAAAGTGTGCACTATATAGGAATAGGCTGTCTAATAGTGACTAATAGAATAGGCTCTGGTCTAAAGTGAGTGACTATATATGGGAATAGGGCTCTGGTTCAAGTAGTGCAGTATATAGAATAGGGCTCTGGTCTCTAAAGTAGTGCACTATATAAGAGATGGCTCCATATAGTTGTCCAGATAGGAATGCCCTGGTCTAAAGTAGTGGCACTTATAGGAATAGGCTCTGGTCTAACAGTAGTGCACTATATAGGGATAGGCCTCAGGTCTAAAGTAGTCAACTAGATAGGGAATAGGCGCCTGTCTAAGTAGCGCCTACATAGGGAATAGGCCCTGGTCTAAAGTAAGTGCACTATATAGGAATAGGGCTCTGAGTCTAAAGTAGTGCACTATTATAGGGAATAGGCCCTGGTCTAAAGTAGTCCACATAGGATAGGCTCTGTGTCTAAATAGTGCATAATAGGGAATCAGGCTCGGTCTAAAGTAGTGACACTATAGGAATAGGGCCCTGGTCTAAAGTACACTATATAGGGAATAGGGCTCTGGCCTAAAGTAGTGCACTATATAGGAATAGGCCCTGGTCTAAAGTAGTCTACATAGGGAATAGGCCCTGGTCTAAAGAGCTCACTATATAGGATAGGCTCTGGTCTTAAAGTAGTGCACTATATAGGAATAGGCCCTGTCTAAAGTAGTCCCCTACATAGGGAATAGGGCCCTGGTCTAAATACGGCACTATATAGGAATAGGGCTCTGTCTAAAGTAGTGCACTATATAGGAATAGGGCCCTGGTCTAAAGTAGTCCCCACATAGGGAATAGGGCTCCTGGCTAAAAGTAGGCACTATATAGGGAATAGGGCTACTGGTCTAAGGTAAGTGCACATATATAGGAAATAGCTCTGGTCGAAAAGTAGTGCACTATATAGGGAATAGGCTCCTGGTCTAAAAGATGTACTATATAGGGAATAGGGCCCTGGTCTAAATAGGATGCACTATATAGGGAATAGGGCTCTGGTCTAAAGTAGGTGTACTTATAGGGAATAGGGCTCTGGTCTAAAGTAGTGCACTATATAGGGAATAGGGCCCTGGTTTAAAGTAGTGCCCTACATAGGGAATAGGGCTCTGGTCTAAAGTAGTGCACTATATAGGGAATAGGGTGCCATAGGGCTCTGATCTAAAGTAGTGCACTATGTAGGTAATAGGGTGCCATTTGGGACGCAGAGTGCGTCTACAGTACCTGATTTTGTTGTTATTGAGATGGAGGAAGTGCAGTGTGCTCATCTGGTTGATACCAGGGGGAACCGTAACCAGCTGGTTGTTGTCTAAACACAGCTCTGTCATGGAGGTATAGGTGCCCAAGAAGGACTCTGGCTCTACTCCCTCCCCATCCAGCTTGTTGTYGGACAGGTACAGGTACTCTATCCCCGGAACCATGTGGGCAAACACAAACCCTGAAATGAAATGAAATTAATTAAATATACAGCAAGATGTACATTGTATTCCCAGAAGATAAGCACTTAAAAGAATGACAACTTTTCCACACTTTCCAAAGTGGTCCTGGATGGTAAATACCTGGGATTCTCTCGATCTGGTTCCCTACTAAGACCAGGTGAACCAGAGCTCTGGGCAGGTAGGAAGGGACCAGGTACAGACGGTTGTAGGATAGGTCGATGGACTCCAGGTTCCTGAGGGAGGAAGGGAGAAAGTGGGTGGACAAAACATTAAGTACACCTGCTCTTTCTATGACAGACTGACCAGGTGAATCCAAGTGAAAGCTATGATCCCTTATTGATGTCACCTGTTAAATCCACTTTAATCAGTGTAGATGAAGGGGAGGAGACGGGTTAAAGAAGGACTGTTAAGACAACTGAGACATGGATTGTGTATGTGTACCATTCAGAGGGTGAATGGGCAAGACAAAATATTTAAGTGCTTTTGAACGGGGTATGGTTGGGTTGTAGATGCCAGGCGCACCAGTTTGTGTCAAGAACTGCAACGTTGCTGGGTTTTTCACGCTCAACAGTTTCCCGTGTGTATCAAGAATGGTCCACCACCCAAAGCACATCCAGCCAACTGTGGGAAGCACTGGAGTCAACATGGGCCAGCATCCCTGTGGAACGCTTTAACACCTTGTAGAGTCCATGTCCTGGCGAATTGAGGCTGTTCTGAGGGCAAGAGGGGGGGGGGGGGGCAACTCATATATAACTTGACTATAGTTTCTTTGTAAATTATGCATTGAAAAGAAGACTTGTGAAATCCTCTAGTTTTCTTACTTGTGGTTGATCCATGCTAGAGGTGCAATCCTGGACTCATCCAGTCTGTTGTGTCTCAGTGAGATCACGTTCAGGTTCGTGGTTTGATTGAAGACGCAGTCGGATATCTCTTCTATCAGGTTGTTCTCCAGATAAACCTCCTGAAAACAGATCAAATGAAGAGTATTTATACTGCGTTATTTATACACAATGGAGATGCACTGTTTTCTGCAGAGGCCCTTTGCTCCTCTAATAGACAGCAACAGAAATGTAGCTCACTGTAATTGGATGTTGTACTGGATGTTACTTAATGACAGGCTGTCCTGGATGTTATGTGATGACAGGCTGTCCTGGATGTGATGACAGGCTGTAGTGGATGTGATGACAGGCTGTCCTGGATGTTACTTAATGACAGGCTGTCCTGGATGTTATGTGATGACAGGCTGTACTGGATGTTATGTGATGACAGGCTGTACTGGATGTTATGTGATGACAGGCTGTCCCCCGAAGTGATACAGCGTACTGATGTATGACAGCCTGTATGCATTTTATGTACCAGACTGAGGTCTTTAAACCCATGAGAGTGATGTGATAAACATGCTGTACTGGATTGATGACCAAGCTGCCGAATTATGGGAAGCAGAGCTAGCTCTTTAACCATGAGAGTGAGTGGGGATAAGCCTTATCAAGAAAAAGCTCTAGTTGTTACTGTGTTGTTAAATGTACCAGATGTGTTATTGTCACCATCAGTAAATATACACTGGTTAGACACCATTATGTGATTAAAAGTATGTTAAACACACTTGCAACCCCTCCTACTGAGGCTTTAATTAAAGATTACAAATTAATAGGTAATTAAGATTTCGGTG
>NW_019943678.1:9054-10833 GCF_002910315.2 Salvelinus sp. IW2-2015 | reverse complement strand
TGATGACAGGCTGTCCTGGGTGTTATGTGATGACAGGCTGTCCTGGGTGTTATGTGATGACAGGCTGTCCTGGATGTTATGTGATGACAGGCTGTCCTGGATGTTATGTGATGACAGGCTGTCCTGGATGTTATGTGATGACAGGCTGTCCTGGATGTTATATGATGACAGGCTGTACTGGATGTTACTTAATGACAGGCTGTACTGGATGTTACTTAATGACAGACTGTACTGGATGTTATGTGATGACAGGCTGTACTAGGATGTTATGTGATGACAGGCTGTACTGGATGTGATGACAGGCTGTACTGGATGTGATGTGATGACAGGCTGTACTGGATGTTATGTGATGACAGGCTGTACTGATGTTATGTGATGACAGGCTGTCCTGGATGTGATGACAGGCTGTACTGGATGTGATGACAGGCTGTAGTGGATGTTATGTGAAGCAGAGCTGAGGTCTTTAACCATGAGAGTGAGTGGTGGATAAGACAGGCTGTACTGGATGTGATGACAGGCTGTCCTGAATGTGATGTGAAGCAGAGCTGAGGTCTTTAACCATGAGAGTGAGTGGTGGATAAGGCTTATCAAGAAAAAGGCTCTAGTTGTTTCACTGTGTTTCGTTGAAATGTACAGATGTGTATTGTCCACTTATCAGTGAAAATATACACTGTGTTTATGACACATTTATTCTTATAAAGATTAAGAAATGCATCTCTATAGCTTATACAATATTTAATGTATATTTATAAACTCAGGGGGAAAAAGAAACGTCCTTTCACTGTCAACTGCGTTTATTTTCTGCAAACTTAACATGTGTAAATATTTGTTTGAACGTAACAAGATTCAACAACTGAGACATAAACTGAACAAGTTCCACTGACATGTGACTAACAGAAATGGAATAATGTGTCCCTGAACAAAGGGGGGGTAAAAATCTAAAGTAACAGTCAGTATCTGGTGTGGCCACCAGCTGCATTAAGTACTGCAGTGCATCTCCTCCTCGTGGATTGCACCAGATTTGCCAGTTTTTACTGTGAGATGTCACCCCACTCTTCCACCATGGCAACTGCAAGTTCCCGGACATTTCTGGTGGGAATGGCCTTAACCCTCACCCTCCGATCCAACAGGTCCCAGACGTGCTCAATGGGATTGAGATCCGGGCTCTTCGCTGGCCATGGCAGAACACTGACATTCCCAACAAGGGCTCAGTCCGATGATGCTGTGACACACCGCGCCAGAATGACGGACCCTCCACCTCCAAATCGATCCCCTCCAGAGTACACAGCCTCGCGTGTACGCTCATCCCTTCGACGATAAATCTCGTATCGACCAATCACCCCTGGTGAACAAAACCGCAGACTCCATCAGTGAAGAGCACCTTTTTGCAAGTCCATGTCTGGTCCAACGACGTGTGGTTTTGCCCATAGGCGACGCTTTGTAGCCGTGTGATGTCTGGTGAGCGACTGCTTACAACAGGCCTACAAGCCCTCAGTCCAGCCTCTTCTCAGCCTATTGCGGACAGTCTGACCACTATGGAGGGATGGTGCGTTCCCGGTGTAACTCAGCAGTTGTTGTGCATCCTGTACCTGTCCAAATGTGATGTTCGGATATACCGATACTGTGCAGGTGTTTGTACAACATGGTCTGCCACTGCGAGGACGAATCAGCTGTCCGTCTGTCTCCCTTAGCGCTGTCTAGGCGTACTCACAGTACGGACATTGCAGTTATTGCCCCTGGCCACATCTGCAGTCCTCAAATGCCTCTTGCAGCATGCCT
>NW_019943678.1:0-8783 GCF_002910315.2 Salvelinus sp. IW2-2015 | reverse complement strand
AAGGCACGTTCACGCAGATGAGCAGGGACCCTGGGCATCTTTCTTTTGGTGTTTTTCAGAGTCAGTAGAAAGGCCTCTTTAGTGTCCTAGGTTTTCATAACTGTGACCTTAATTGCCTACCGTCTGTAAGCTGTTAGTGTCTTAACGACCGTTCCACAGGTGCATGTTCATTAATTGTTTATGGTTCATTGAACAAGCATGGGAAACAGTGTTTAAACCCTTTACAATGAAGATCTGTGAAGTTATTTGGAGTTTTACGAATTATCTTTGAAAGACAATGTCCTGAAAAAGAGACGTTTCTTTTTTTGCTGAGTTTATATATGAATATGTATATAAACATTTTCCTCATAAAGTATAATTTGTTGTTATTGTCCCCCACTACAACAAACAGATCCTTAAATACATTTTGTCCATGAAACATTTAATTGAAATACTTTAGAATTCCATGCATTCCTATGGAGGACTGCTCCTACTGGGGAGAGACAATAAGACCGACCGGTGGCGTCAAAGCCTCTCCATGGCGTCAGTCATCCAGGGTTTATATACATCTTTGGATAAAGCAGATAAATCTCACCAGTAGAGATGGAGGCAGGCCCTGCGGGATGGTCCTGAAGTGGTTTCTGCCCAGACGGAGGTAGGAGAGCTGGGAGAGGGGACTGAAAGCTTGATGATCCACGTTCCCTTCGTTCAGGACATTTCCCTCCAACTCCAAGATCAACAGGCTACTCAGACCTTTCAGAAATCACACAGCAGTGAAAACATTTTCCTATAAAAGTCTCCCTGTGCTGGTTATGGTTCCACTAACAAATATTTACGTTTGTGCAGTTGAAACGTTTTTTTTTTTGATTGAAGCATTTCAGTTTTACAAATATTATTTCCTGAAATGGACCAAAAAGTACTTTGAAAATGTTTGTCCCGTAACTAGTAACATGTAGATTTGTTGTTTTGTTTGGTTACCTTGGAAGCTATTCTCCTCGATGCCTTTGAGGTGGTTCTCGTTGATCTTGAGTTCCTGTAGTGTTGATGGGAGATCTGTTGGAACCAGCTCCAGGAGGTTGTTGTCCAGGAACAGGCGGCTCAGGAACTTCAGGCCCTGAACAACAATCATTAACAACATTAAACAACGTGTGTCTTTGGGCTATTTAACAATTCTAACCAATGGAAAATAAAGTACTTTATATATCTAGATAGATGTTGGAAAATAAAAAATAATCTGTCATTTTGTGGAACGGGAAACCCATAAAGAAATGTAAATATTGTACATCGGAATGTCACAGTATCAGACCTGGTTTGAAATAGTTATTGGGACTATTCCATTGGTTCCATTAAAGAAGGCAAACTCAATGAAGCGTACCTAAAGTATTGGAAAAGAAAAACGATCAATGTTGGCACTCTGTCACAATATTTTTGTTAACGAAATCAAGAGTTCTTGCTGTAGAAATGTCCTGATTGTCGCACCTCGCCTTTTTCTGGTGATATAGTACCTCGGTGGATCTAGCTGGCTGGAAATAAGTTTCTCTATCCCTGTTCCCCTGAGGTTTCTCTATCCCTGTTCTATCCCTGTTCCCCTGATGTTTCTCTATCCCTGTTCTATCCCTGTTCCCCTGAGGTTTCTCTATCCCTGTTCCCCTGAGGTTTCTCTATCCCTGTTCCCCTGAGGTTTCTCTATCCCTGTTCCCCTGAGGGTTCTCTATCCCTGTTCCCCTGAGGGTCCTCTATCCCTGTTCCCCTGAGGGCCTCTATCCCTGTTCCCTGAGTTTCTCTATCCTGTTCCCCTGGGGTTCTTATCCCTGTTTCCCCTGAGGTCTCTATCCCTGTCCCCTGAGGGTCCTCTATCCTGTTCCGTGAGGGTCCTCTATCCCTGTTCCCCTGAGGGTCTCTATCCCTGTTCCCCGAGGGTTCTCTATCCCTTTCTATCCCTGTTCCCTGAGGTTTCTCTCTCCCTGTTCCCTGAGGTTTCTCTATCCCTGTTCCCCGCGAGGTTTCTCTATCCCTGTTCCCCCTGAGGGTTCTCTATCCCTGTTCTATCCCTGTTCCCGTGAGGGTTCTCTATCCCTGTTCCCCTGAGGTTTCTCTATCCTGTTCCCGAGGTTTCTCTATCCTGTTCCCTGAGGGTCCTCTATCCCTGTTCCCCTGAGGGTTCTCTATCCCTGTCTATCTGTTCCGCTGTGAGGTTCTCTATCCCTGTTCCCTGAGGTTTCTCTATCCCCTGTTCCACCGAGGTTTCTCTCTCCCCTGTTCCCCCCCTGAGGTTTCTCTATCCCTGTTCCCGCCGAGGTTCTCTATCCCTGTTCCCCTGAGGGTCCTATATCCCTGTTTCCCCTGAGGGTTCTCTATCCTGTTCTATCCCTGTTCCCCGAGGTTTCCTCTATCCTGTTCCCCCGAGGTTTCTCTATCCCTGTTCCCCTGAGGGTTCTCTATCTGTTCTATCCTGTTTTCCCCCTGAGGTTCTCTATCCTGTTCCCCGATTTTTTCTCTATCCTGTTTCCCCTGAGGTCCTCTATCCTTTCCCCTGAGGTTTCTTTGACTAAGGACCATGGAATGTAGTTTTTAAAGGCCTGTGCAGGTTTGTGTCAGAGCAGGGTGAATGGGGGGGATGCTACCTTCAACAGGCCTCCTTCCTTTAAATTCTGCATGGCTTAAGAGTTTAGACTGTGTTTCATTGTGCAAACTAATTGGCAGACTGGCTCCAAGAGTCTTGCTACAGTTTTAATTAGCTCATGTTGGTTTAAAACGGGAGAAGTGAGATTTTGGCGTCTGTTGGTGCCTTCGCAAAGTTAAAATCATATATCTATACTGCTATGTCCATTTGAGATTCAAGAGTGAATGTAATTGTAATTGTGGATATTCTCCAATATTCCAAGAGTGAATGTAATGTAATTGTGGATATTCTCCAATATTCCAAGAGTGAATGTAATGTGATTGTGGATATTCTCCAATATTCCAAGAGTGAATGTATTGTAATTATGGATATTCTCCAATATTCCAAGAGTGAATGTAATGTGATTGTGGATATTCTCTAATATTTCAAGAGTGAATGTAATGTGATTGTGGATATTGTGGATATTCTCCAAAGTGTAATTGCAGTAATTAACAGAGGATGGTTGAAGTGGCCATCACTAAAGAGATGCTTTCTCTATAGACAAATGTGTCATGGACTCCAGATCCAAATAACCAGGCTCTAATTTTCAGTTATCAAACAATATCTGCTATCTAACCTGTGTTCTCTCATCACTGTAGTATTGTGTTCGGGCCTAGTCAGGACTCTAGCATGATAGACCGCTGTTTGTTCTGGGAAATGTACAAGATGGATTTAAATATTGACTGTTTAAAACGTAGACTTTGTTTTGACCAGAGAGAGTGAGTCAAATGTCCCCCTTCTCGTCCCCCACCATGTTGACATGCTTCTGTTTGTTCACATATTCATCTGCTTAGACTGTTCCCACACGGTTCATATTTCATTGGTTGGACAGGCTCATTGGAAACAGACTCCTTATTTTGAAAGCTTGTGGGGCAATGGCCGCAGAGAAACAGACTCTTATTTTGAAAGCGTGTGGGGCAATGGCCGCAGAGAAACAGACTCTTTATTTTGAAGGAGTATAGGTGCGATGCCAGCAGAGAGGCAGGCTCTTATTTCAAAGGAGAGACTCTTACTTTGAAGGCACGTGGGGCAATACCAGAAGTCACCAACTTGTTCTTGCTCAGGTTAATCCACTCCAGGTTGGGGATGCCATTGAACGCCCCCATTGGGATGGTTGTGATGGCGTTACCTGCCGGTAAGTTAAGAGACATATTAATCTAAGGAATAACATGAATATCATCCATGCTGGGGATAGTATTTTCACCTCAATCATTAAGCCTGGACTCCATAGCCTGGTGTTATAGTGTTGTTAAATACTAGTGTTCAGAATGACTGGACTCCATAGCCTGGTGTTATAGTGTTGTTAAATTTACTAGTGTTCAGAATGACTGGACTCATAGCCTGTGTTATAGTGTTGTTAAATACTAGTGTTTCAGAATGACTGGACTCCATAGCCTGTGGTTATAGTGTTGTTTAAATACTAGTGTTCAGAATGACTGGACTCCATAGCCTGGTGTTTATAGTGTTGTTTGTTAAATACTAGTTTTCAGAATGACTGGACTCCATAGCCTGGTGTTATAGTGTTGTTAAATACTAGTGTTCAGAATGACTGGACTCCATAGCCTGGTGTTATAGTTTTGTTAAATACTATGTTTCAGAATGACTGGACTCCATAGCCTGGTGTTATAGTGTTGTTAAATACTAGTGTTCAGAATGACTGGACCTCATAGCCTGGTGTTATAGTGTTGTTAAATACTAGTTTCAGAATGACTGGACTCCATAGCCTGGTGTTTATAGTTGTTGTTAAATACTAGTGGTTCAGAATGACTGGACTCCATAGCCTGGTGTTATAGTTGTTGTTTAAATACTAGTATTCAGAATGACTTGGACCTCCATAGCCTGGTGTTATAGTGTTGTTAAATACTAGTGTTCAGAATGACTGGCTCCATAGCCTGGTGTTATAGTTTTTGTTAAATACTAGTTTCAGAATGACTGGACTCCATAGCCTGGTTTATAGTGTTGTTAAATACTAGTGTTCAGAATGACTGGGACTCCATAGCCGGTGTTATAGTTTTTGTTAAATACTAGTATCAGAATGACTGGACTCCATAGCCTGGTGTTATAGTGTTGTTAAATACTAGTATTCAGAATGACTGGACTCCATAGCCTGGCGTTATAGTGTTGTTAAATACTAGTATTCAGATGACTGGACTCCATAGCCTGGTGTTATAGTGTTGTTAAATACTAGTTTTCAGATGACTGGACTCCATAGGCCTGGTGTATAGTTTTGTTAAATACTAGTGTTCAGAATGACTGGACTCCATAGCCTGGTGTTTATAGTGTTGTTAAATACTAGTTTCAGAATGACTGGACTCCATAGCCTGGTGTTATAGTGTTGTTAAATACTAGTATTCAGAATGACTGGACTCATAGCCTGGTGTTATAGTGTTGTTAAATACTAGTTTCAGAATGACTGGACTCCATAGCCTGGTGTTTATAGTGTTGTTAAATACTAGTGTTCAGAATGACTGGACTCCATAGCCTGGTGTTATAGTGTTGTTAAATACTAGTGTTTCAGAATGATGGACTCCATAGCCTGGTTTATAGTGTTGTTAAATACTAGTGTTCGAATGACTGGACTCCATAGCCTGGTGTTATAGTGTTGTTAAATACTTAGTGTTCAGAATGAACTGGACTCCATAGCCTGGTGTTTATAGTGTGTTTAAATACTAGTGTTCAGAATGACTTGGACTCCATAGCCTGGTGTTATAGTGTTTGTTAAAAACTAGTGTTCAGAATGACTGGACTCCATAGCCTGGTGTTATAGTGTTGTTAAATACTAGTGTTCAGAATGGCTCTGTTGTACTTTCCATGACGACGTGTCCTGCAAGTCAAGACATGGTCCAAAAGCTCTCATAGTTCTAGTACGTACCATAATTATGCCAAGCCTCCATAATTGCAGTATATAAACCAACAAGCATGGGAAACTAATAAATCTATCCTCCAGTATTTATTTATTTTCTTCTTTAGTTTCTACTCCTATTAACTTTAGTCCCTGTGACCACATTAGGAATTACCATCACAACGACTAAACAAAAACACTACTCACTTCTCAATAGAAGTCTCTGCATAGGGATTGGTTTTTGTGTTTTGGGTGATTTGTGAGTGAAATTTTTGGTTTAGTGTCTTAACACGTTATATGATGGTGTGTTGTCTACCTTATGCAGCACACACGCACACACACAGCTGCCTTAAAGGAAAATTCCAACCAAATAACTATCGTTTGGTATTTGTTTAATTAGTAAATTGTTGATTTAGTCCCAAGATGTTTTGCATGCCAGAAATCATATTTTCAAGATATGTAACTTTCAAAGTACAGAAATACAGCCGGTAAAACGCAGCATCATATGATGCCGGCTGTATTTCTGTACTTTGAAAGTTACATATCTTGAAAACATATTGGAACTATATCAACAATTTACTAATTAAACATATACCAAATGATCGTTTTTTTGGGTTGGAGTTTTCCTTAAACTTCCTTCACTTCCTTAACTTCCTTAAACATCCTTAACTTCCTTAAACTTCCTTAACTTCCTTAAACTTACCCTCCAGGCTCAGAGACTTGAGTTCAGGGATGTTCAGGGGGGGGAAGTTGGTCAGCTGGGCGTTCTCACACGTCACGATGACATCAGAGATATCACAACCTAACGGGAGGGTGTTCCCAGGTCTGCGTACCACCCCTCCCCAATCCTCTCCTCCATCCTCCTCTTGTTCCTCAGTGGGCTCGGCTAGGGGAGGTGTAAGGAGGTCCTCTTCGGTCGGCTCCTCTGGAAAAATCTGGAAAACATCTCCTCTCAACAGCCACTCTACGTCTTCCTCCTCCTGCTCCCTCTCCTCTTCTTCCTCCTCTAGCTCCCTGAGTTTCTCCTTCAGGTCATCCTCGTGTCTCCTCCTCTCCTTCTCCAGCTTCCTTTCCTGCTCTTTCATGGCCACCTCTGCCTCCTCCTGCCTCTTCTCTGCCTCCTCCTTCTCCATCTGCAGCCGCTCTTCCTCGCGCCTCCTCTCATCCTGCAGCCTCCTCTCCTCCTGCAGTCTCCTCTCCTCCTGCAGACTCCTCTGTTTCTCAGCCTCCTCCTTCTTCTGTTTCTTCCTCCTCTTTTTCTCGGCGTCCTTCTTGAGAAGACGTGCCTCCTCCTCCCTGTGCTCCTCCTCCTCTCTCTTCAAGAGGAGTTCGATCTCGGCCTGGGAGCGGGGCACGGCGGGGTCAAGGTCAGGGTTCACAGGGTCGTTGGGAACTGGGGAATTGCCAGAGAAGTCAGTGACGTCACCACGGGCTGTTGGCCCAGCCAACCAGAACCGCAGAGTGTTAGGGAAAGAGGAGAGAGGGAGAGGTGAGGGATGGAGGGAGAGAGGATGGAGGGAGAGAGAATGGGATGGAGGGAGAGAGGATGGGATGGAGGGAGAGAGGATGGGATGGAGGAGAGAGGCGGAGGGATGGAGGAGAGAGGCGAGGATGGAGAAAGATGCGAGCGGGATGGATGGAGAGGATGGGATGGAGGGAGAGGGCGAGGGATGAGAGAGAGGCGGCGAGGGATGGAAAGAAGCGAGGGATGGAGAAAGAGGCGAGGGATGGATGGGGAGAGGATGGGATGGAGGGAGAGGGGCGAGGGAGGAGCAAGAGGCGAGGGATGGATGAGGAGAGGATGGGATGGAGAAAGAGGCGAGGGATGGGATGGGATGGAGAGAGAGGCGAGGGATGGGATTGGAGGGAGAGGCAGGGGATGGAGGGAGAGGCAGAGGATGAATGGAGAGAGAGAGGTGAGGGAGAGGCAAGGGATGGAGAGAGAGGCGAGGCAGGGAGGGATAGATCCAGAGAGAGAGGGATAGAATGGTGGAGGCATATTCATGTTACTACGATAGTTAAGATAGTACTACGATAGTGAAGATAGTACTACGTAGTGAAGATTAGTACTACGGTAGTTAAGATTAGTACTACGGTAGTAAGATTAGTACTACGGTAGTGAGATTAGTACTACGGTAGTGAAGATTAGTACTACGGTAGTGAAGATTAGTACTACGGTAGTGAAGATTAGTACTACGGTTAGTGAAGATTAGTACTACGGTAGTGAAGATTAGTACTACGGTAGTTAAGATTAGTACTCGGTAGTTAAATTAGTACTACGGAGTGAAGTTGTATAGAGATAGTACTACGGTAGTTAAGATTAGTACTACGGTAGTTGAAGATTAGTACTAACGGTAGTGAAGATTAGTGACTACGGTAGTGAAGATTAGTGACTACGGTAGTGAAATTAGTACTACGGTAGTGAAGATTAGTACACGGTAGTGAAGATTAGTTACTACGGTAGTGAAGATGTACTACGGTAGTGAATTAGTACTCGGAGGAGATTAGTACTACGGTAGTGAAGATTAGTAGCTACGGTAGTTAAGATTATCACTACGGTAGTTAAGATTAGTTAAGATTAGTACTACGGTAGTTAAGATTTGAAGATTAGTACTACGGTAGTTAAGATTAGTACTACGGTAGTTAAGATTAGTTAAGAGTAGTACTACGGTAGTTAACATTATACTACGTAGTTAAGATAGTACTACGGTAGTTAAGATTAGTACTACGGTAGTTAAGAGAGTACTACAGTAGTTAAATTAGTACTACGGTAGTTAAGATTAGTACTACGGTAGTTAAGATAGTACTACAGTAGTTAAGATTAGTACTACGAGTTTAAGAGAGTACTACAGTAGTTAAGATTAGTACTACGGTAGTGGATAAGATTAGTACTACGGTAGTTAAGATTAGTAACTACGGTAGTTAAGATTAGTACTACGGTAGTTAGATTAGACTTACGGTAGTTAAGATAACTACGGTAGTTAAGATTACTACCTGGTAGTTAAGATTAGTACTACGGTAGTTAGACGTTAGTACTACGGTAGTGAAGAATTAGTCTACGGTAGTGAGATTAGTACTACGGTAGTTTAAGAGTTAGTACTACGGTAGTTAAGATTAGTTCAGAGTACTAGCGTAGTAAATTTAGTACTACGGTAGTTAAGATAGTACTAACGGTAGTTAAGATTAGTACTAACGGTAGTTAAGATTAGACTACGTAGTTAAGAGAACTACAGTATTAAGATTCAGTACTACGAGTATAAGAATTAGTACTAGGTAGTTAAGATTAGTAACTACGTATTA
>NW_019943677.1:118390-132897 GCF_002910315.2 Salvelinus sp. IW2-2015 | reverse complement strand
ACCTATGGTAAATACAATTGATTGGACATGATTTGGAAAAGCACACACCTGTATATAAGGTCCCACAGTTGACAGTGCATGTCAGAGAAAAAACTAAGCCATGATGTCGAAGGAATTGTCCGTAGAGCTCCGAGACAGGATTTTGTTGAGGGTACCAAAACATTTCTGCAGCATTGAAGGTGCCCAAGAACACAATGGCCTCCATTATTCTTAAATGGAAGAAGTTTGGAACCACCAAGAATCTTCCTGGAGCTGGCCGCCGGCCAAACTGAGCAATCGGGGGAGAAGGGCCTTGGTCAGGGAGGTGACCAAGAACCTGATGGTCTCACTGACAGAGTTCTAGAGTTCCTCTGTGGAGACAACCATCTCTTCAGCACTCAACCAATCAGGCCTTTATGGTAGAGTGGCCAGACAGAAGCCACTCCTCAGTAAAAGGCACATGACAGCCCACTTTTAGTTAGCCAAAAGGCACCCAAAGACTCTCAGACCATGAGAAACAAGATTATCTGGTTTGATGAAACCAAGATTGAACTCTTTGGCCTGAATGCCAAGCGTCATGTTTGGAGGAAACACTGCGCTGAAGCATGGTGGTGGCAGCATCATGCTGTGGGGACCGGGAGACTAGTCCGGATTGAGGCAAAGATGAACGGAGCAAAGTACAGAGAGATCCTTGATGAAAACCTGCTCCAGAGCGCTCAGGACCTCAGACTGTGGCGAACGTTCACCTTCAAACAGGACAACGACCCTAAGCACACAGCCAAGACAATGCAGGGGTGGCTTCGGGGCAATGTCCATGAGTGGCCCAGCCAGAGCCCGGACTTGAACCCGATCGAACATCTCTGGAGAGACCTGAAAATAGCTGTGCAGCAACGCTCCACATCCAACCTGACAGAACTTGAGAGGATCTGCAGAGAGGAATGGGAGAAACTCCCCAAATAAAGGTGTGTCAACCTTGTAGCGTCATACCCAAGAAAACTCAGGCTGTAATTGCTGCCAAAGGTGCTTCAACAAAGGGTCTGAATACTTACACTACCGTTCAAATGTTTGGGGTCACTTAGAAATGTCCTAGTTTTTGAAAGAAAAGCTATTTTTTTCTCCATTAAAATAACATCAAATTGATCAGAAATACAGTGTTGACATTTTTCATGTTGTAAATGAGTATTGTAGCTGGAAACGGCTGATTTTTTTATGGAATATCTACATAGGCGTACAGAGGCCCATTTTCAGCAAACACCACTCCAGTGTTCCAATGGCATGTTGTGTTAGCTAATCCAAGTTTATCATTTTAAAATGCTAATTGATCATTAGAAACCCCTTTTGCAATTATGTTAGCACAGCTGAACACTGTTATGCGGATTAAAGAAGCAATAAAACTGTCCTTCTTTAGACTAGTTGAGTATCTGGAGCATCAGCATTTGTGGGTTCGATTCCAGGCTCAAAATGGCCAGAAACCAAGACTATCTTCTGAAACTCGTCAGTCTATTCTTGATCTGAGAAATGAAGGCTATTCCATGCGAGAAATTGCCAAGAAACTGAAGATCTGGTACAACGCTGTGTACTACTCCCTTCACAAAACAGCGCAAACTGGCTCTAACCAGAATAGAAAGAGTGGGAGGCCCCTGTGCACAACTGAGCAAGAGGACAAGTACATTAGAGTGTCTAGTTTGAGGAACAGACACCTCACAAGTCCTCAACTGGCAGCTTCATTAAATAGTGCCCGCAAAACACCAGTCTCAACGTCAACAGTGAAGAGGTGACTCTGGGATGCTGGCCTTCTAGGCAGAGTTGCAAAGAAAAAGACATATCTCAGACTGGCCAATATAAAAGATTAAGATGGGCAAAAGAACACAGACACTGGGCAGAGGAAGATGGAAAAAGTGTTTGGATCACAAAGAAGAACATTCGGAGACGCAGAAAAAGTGAAAAGATGCTGCTGAGGAGTGCTTGATGCCATCTGTTCAAGCATGGTGGAGGCAATGTGGTGGTCTGGGGTTGCTTTGGTGGTGGTAAAGTGGGAATTTGTACAGGGTAAAAAGGCATCTTGAAGAAGTAAGGCTATCACTCCATTTTGCAACTCCATGCCATACCCTGTGGACGGCGCTTAATTGGAGCCAATTTCCTCCTACAACAAGACAATGACCTAAAGCACAGCTCAAACTATGCAATACTATTGGGGAAGAAGCAGTCAGCTGGTATTTCTGTCTTATAATGGTGTGGCCAGCACAGTCACCGGATCTCAACCCTATTGAGCTGTTGTGGGAGCAGCTTGACCGTATGGTACGTAACAAGGCCCATCAAACCAATCCAATTTGTGGGAGGTGCTTCAGGAAGCATGGGGTGAAACTCTTCAGATTACCTCAACAAATTGACAACTAGAATGCCAAAGGTCTGCATGGCTGTAATTGCTACAAATGAAAGATTCTTTGACAAATGCAAAGTTTGAAGGACACAATTATTATTTCAATTAAAAATCATTATAACCAGTCAACGTCTTGACTATATTTCCTATTCATTTTGCAACTCATTTCATGTATGTTTTCATGGAAAACAGGACATTTCTAGGTGTTACACTACCGTTCAAAAGTTTGGGCTATGTAGATGTGATATTTCAGTCGTGTTTTTTTTCATACATCTGCAAAAATTTAGAACAATCTGTTTTCTCTTTGTCATTATGGGTATCGTGTGTAGATTCATTTTTTTTTTTTTTACTTTTTTTAATCAATTTTAGAATAAGGCTGTAACCTGACAAAATGTGGAAAAAGTCAAGGGTCAGCATACTTTCCGAAGGCACTGTTCATCCAGCCAGCAATTTATTTTGTGCAAATGTGTGTAGCCTAGACTTGTCTTCTGGTTTGAAGTTTTGTAAGTAGTTCTCTTAACTCTAAAAGACAGTAAATCAATTGTTATGTCATACTCAGTTATTGGCTACTTAAATATATTTCCTTATATCTAACATTTTTGACACTTCAAAGCACAAGAGTTATCACATATTCCCAAAGGAAGACCTCGTAGATATCCTACACGGGGGGCCTGAGGTACTATATAGTATGAATGCCCGGCAACTTTATTTTAACTTGAGGCCCATTAATTTGTCTTCTAAAGGTAAATTTGTAAGTGCCGTGGGCCTTAATAAATAGAGATCTCTCTCACAGTGATATTAGGAGGAACCTTTGAAGTGGGGATCCTAGCCGTGCACCTGTAAAGACAGAGGAAGTGTCTCAAGTGAAGTGGGGATCTAGCCGTGCACACTGTAAAGTACAGAGGAAGGTTCTCAGGTGAAGTGGGGATCCTAGCCGTGCACACTAAAGTACAGAGGAAGGTTCTCAGGTGAGTGGGATCCTAGCCTTGCACACTGTAAAGTAAGAGGAAGGTTCTCAGGTGAAGTGGGGATCCTAGCCGTGCACACTAAAGTACAGAGGAAGGTTCTCAGGATAGTGGGGATCCTAGCCGTGCACACTGTAAAGTACAGAGGAAGGTTCTCAGGTGAAGTGGGGATCCTAGCCGTGCACACTGTAAAGTACAGAGGAAGTGTCTCAGGTGAATGGGGATCCTAGCCATGCACACTCTAAAGTACAGAGGAAGGTTCTCAAGTGAAGTGGGTCCTAGCCGTGCACACTGTAAAGTACAGAGGAAGGTTCTCAGGTGAAGTGTGGATCCTAGCCTTGCACACTGTACAGTACAGAGGAAGTGTCTCAGGTGAAGTGGGATCCTAGCCGTGCACACTGTAAAGTACAGAGGAAGGTTCTCAGGTGAAGTGGGGATCCTAGCCGTGCACACTGTAAAGTACAGAGGAAGTGTTCTCAGGTGAATGGGGGATCCTAGCCGTGCACACTCTAAAGTACAGAGGAGAGTGTCTCAGGTGAAGTGGGGATCCTAGCCATGCACACTGTAAAGTACAGAGGAAGTGTCTCAGGTGAAGTGGGATCCTAGCCATGCACTCTTAAAGTACAGAGGAAGGTTCTCAAGTGAAGTGGGATCCTAGCCGTGCACACTGTAAAGTACAGAGGAAGGTTCTCAGGTGAAGTGTGGATCCTAGCCTTGCACACTGTACAGTACAGAGGAAGTGCTCTAGGTTGAGAATGGGGATCCTAGCCGTGCACATCGTAAAGTACAGAGGAAGGTTCTCAGGTGAAGTGGGGATCCTAGCCGTGCACACTGTAAAGTACAGAGGAAGTGTCTCAGGTGAAGTGGGGATCCTAGCCGTGCACACTCTAAAGTACAGAGGAAGTGTCTCAGGTGAAGTGGGATCCTAGCCATGCACACTGTAAAGTACAGAGGAAGTGTCTCAGGTGAAGTGGGGATCCTAACCATGCACACTGTAAAGTACATGAGGATGTGTCTCAGGGGAAGTTCTTCAGACTGAAACCCTGATGAAGACTGCTTGCTGTGGAAACCTGGCAGCTTTTCTCCTTTTCTTAGACAGACTCCCTGGATCATTCAGAAACCAGTTCAGATGTAGACCCTCCCTCCCTTATCACATACCTACATCACAGACTCCCTGGATTCGATCAGTTCAGATGTAGACCCTCCCTCCCTTATCACATACCTACATCCAGACTCCCTGGATCATTCAGACCAGTTCAGATGAGAGCCCTCCCTCCCTTATCACATACCTACCTCACAGACTCCCTGGATCATTCAGTACTCAGATGTTAGACCCTCCCTCCCTTATCACATACCTACATCACAGACTCCCTGGATCATTCAGTTCAGATGTAGACCCTTCCTCCCTTATCACATACCTACATCCCAGACTCCCTGGATCATTCAGACCATTCAGATGTAGACCCTCCTCCCTTATCACATACCTACATCCCAGACTCCCTGGATCATTTCAGTTCAGATGTAGACCCTCCCTCCCTTATCACATACCTACATCCCAGACTCCCTGGATCATTCAGACCACGTCAGACCAGTTCAGATGGAGACAGAAACATACAGTGCCTTCGGAAAGTATTCAGGCCCCTTCTCTTTCTCCACGTTTTGTTACGTTACAGCCTTATTCTTAAATGGATCAAATAAATCCTCATCAATCTACACACAATGCACTGTACATCAGACTCGTATGCCCAACCACATACACACACACACACACACACACACACACACACACACACACACAGCTCCATCCTGAAAATGTACCTCAATCAGTAGGTCCTTGTGCTTGTTTTATTGTTCCAACTAGCCTGTCAACAGAGGCACGATAAGGGTGCTTTGTAATTTGGGCCTGATGGTTTCCAACCCTCTAAAAGTAGGGGATGAAGTTAACACGACAAGGGTCGAGCTCCTGAGGGAGTCTCTCAATAGTCAGTAGGGCACAACTTATATCAGAACATCAACAAGAAATGTGATATCTAGAATGTGGGCATGAGAGCCTTACCAATTCTATGTGTTCCATTTCTATCTGAATATTGGGAAAAAGTGTAGCCTACCTTGAGAGTAGGTTACAGTCCTCAGAGCTGTCCGTAGGGTCGTAAAGCGTGATGGATCGTAACGGCGAGCATATCGGCTTCAGGTGCAAGTAGACGAGGGGTCAAAGGGAGCGGCTGTGTGAACTACAGGGTAGCAGGGGAACTGATGGTACCTCTGACTGTAGGGTCAGGAGTTCACCTCACAGGTGGGGACATTATAGCTGCGGTTGTTACTCTTCTCTGGACATAGCAGGGGTCGTGAAGGACCCAGTAGGTCCATCGAAGACCACTTCCATTTTGGAATATGAATTTGACTCTTAACTAAATAAATGTTGCACCCCACGATAGTTGACTGTCCCAACTCACAGCTTTCTGTTAACTTTTGTTTTCTCTCTTTTTGCCTCCCCCCCGGTCTCCCTCTCTCGGTCTGTCTGTCTCTGTCTGTCTGTCTGTCTGTCTGTCTGTCTCCTCCCCTCTCACGTCTCCCTCCCTCTCTGTCTGTCTGTCTGTCTGTCTCCCTCCCCTCTCACGGTCTCCCTCTCTCTCCGTCTGTCTGTCTGCTGTCTGTCTGTCTGTCTGTCTGTCTGTCTGTCTGTCTGTCTCTGTCTGTCTGTCTGTCTGTCTCTCTCTGTCTGGTCTGTCTGTCTGTCTGTCTCCTCCCCTCTCACGGTCTCCCTCTCTCTCCGTCTGTCTGTCTCTCTTTCTTTCCTTCTCCCTCTGCTCCTCCATTCTCTGTCTTCTCTCTTCAGGGTAAATTCCTCCAGACGATGCAGTATGCGGCCACTGGTATGTCTGTCTCGTGAGGCCATAGAAGCCGTGGCCAGGGAGGGCCTGGCCTGCTGTGTGCACATGGAGCTGGAGGTGGGCGTCAACACACACACATTCACATAGCCAGCAGCATCAAATTGAAAGGCTAATTTTCTCTATACTGTTCTCCCAGGGCGTGTTCAGTCTGAAGAACAGCCACTTTGAGCCGCGTTACATCCTGATGATCCCCACAGACAAGGAGCAGTACGGCAGGCGGCTGAGGACCAGAGCTCTGTACACCCGGACCCAGAATAGATAAGGCTGTAGCCCGCGTGGATACATACGCCCTGATCAACAGAGAACGCCCAGGCTTCTTCGACAACGTCATCCCCTGTGGTACGTAGCTGATGATGATGCAGACCAGTATATGAATATAGATACAGTGGGGGAAAAAGTATTTAGTCAGCCACCAATTGTGCAAAGTTATCTTAAAAAGATGAAGAGGCCTTAATTATCATCAATAGGTACACTTCAACTATGACAGACAAAATGAGAAAAAACAATCCAGAAATCACATTGTAGGATTTTTTATGAATTTATTTGCAAATTGGTGGAAAATAAGTATTTATTTAGAAGTAGAACACAAACTAATTGCTCAAATGCTTTAAGAAGGAAGAAATTCCACAAATTAACTTTTAACAAGGCACAACCTGTTAATTGAAATGCATTCCATGTGACTACTCATGAAGCTGGTTGAGAGAATGCCAAGAGTGTGCAAAGCTGTCATCAAGGCAAAGGGTGGCTACTTCGAAGAATCTCAATTATAATAAAATATGTTTTATTTGTTTAAAACTTTTATGGTTACTACATGATTCCATATGTGTTATTTCATAGTTATGATGTCTAGACTATTATTCTACAATGTAGAAAATATAATAAATAAAGAAAACAACCTACTCCATTCCAGGGTTGTCTCGACTTTTGACTGGTACTGTAGTTGCATACCCATGTTGTCTATCATGGTTTTAATGGTTATTGTGATGGTTTTCACTCCATAACCAACTAAAGCTTTCAGAGTTGACCTGTGTCCTACCATAAAAGAAACAAAAAATGTCTGGCCACAACCAAAGGTGCGTTCCTATTGAAACTACCTTCAACTGTCCAGTGAAAATCTTACTTTTAAAAGTTCATGTTCTCTTACCCAATTAATATTGTTGGCGTGTCCTTGATTCGTATTTGTGTCCAAAGCATAAATTAGAGAGAAAAAACCCCACCTCCAAACTGTATCTCAAACAGACCATTTAAAAAATGCTTGCTATTTACTTACCGCTAATATAGCCAATCAGTGGCCTACTCGCGTGAATATTTTTAATGACCGGTATACGCCACGCCATTCCAAACCATAAAATCAGGCTTTTTAACATACTTAATTACCCATCTTTTGGAAGGAAAACTATTTCACTAATATTGTAAAAAATGATAGGTCATATTTCTGAGATATCTGGAAACTCTGGACAGTGACTGTTAAAGAGATTTATCTAAAGAATCGTGTGTGTGTGTATGTGTGTGTGTGTATGGTGTGGACACGACAGATGGCGAAGAAAGATACGCAGACACGCTGTACTAATGTTATGGGAGATTATTTTAATTGTCGTGTGTTCAGATGAGCCAGTGAGGCATACAGAAACCCTGAGGCAGGTGGTGAAGGACTATTGGGAGTGGAGAGCAGGGAGGAGAGGACCAGAGCACCACAGACACCCCAGACAACACCTCCACAGGTGGGTTTGTGTGCATTACAGCACATAGTGGGGAGAGCAAGTATATTGATACACTGCCGATTTTGCAGGTTTTCCTACTTACAAAGCATGTAGAGGTCTGTAATTTTATCATAGGTACACTTCAACTGTGAGATACGGAATCTAAAACAAAAATCCAGAAAATCACATTGTATATTTTTTGTGTTGTTGAAACTCTGTTTATTAAGTTTTACAGACAAGACAAAGCAATACAAAAATAATATACTCAACTAGAAAAAATACAAAATAAACATTTAAAAAAAATAGCTCTTAAAGATACCATACTTTAGACAAGTTAAACACACCGGCAGAAGGCACAAAGGTTAAAGGGCAATCTATAGTATAGGGACAGAGCAAACACCTCACCATTGTTCCCTGAAACAGTCAGGGAGGGTGGAGGAAATGCAACCACTCACAGACAGTCAAGCCACAGACCAACCATTCCACTGGACCAAAAATGAAAAGTTTACAATGCTTTAAAATAAAAAATGAATAATAATATTTTATGTAGGCGTGAACAAAATTTAAAAATAAAAATAAACTGGAAAAACAAGCTCACACCTTAGTCTCTGCCCGGGGCAAGATGAACAAGGTCCGCAGGTCCACAATCAATAAGGCCACATCAACCTTAATGCCCCCCCCCCCCCCCCCCCCCCCCCCTCCCCCCCCCACCCCCACCCAGAAAAAACACAGAAATGCTCATTCCAACCCCTAAGTAAGTCAGACCAGGGGGTCCAAATACGGACTTATTTTTGGTTTTAATGAATGCCATCAGAGGATGGACTGTTTAAAGTAACCCGAGAATGGAGCCCAAACCTCATTAAACATTCTGGGTCCCACGTGAATTTAAATTAAAAAATTTCTAGTTGCAGAGAGCCACCAACACATCTCTCACCCAAATATTAAAGATGGGGAGCGTGCCTCTTTCCAGTTCTGTAGTTAGCCGTCGAGCTAAAAGAGTTTGTTATAAGAACGTGTTCCGACTGGATTCTTGGCAGGGTACCTATGGCAGTACTCCAAAAGGGCTGTAAGGGGAAGGGGATCTATAACCGTGTCATATATATCAGAGAAACATTTTAAATATTGAATTCCCAGAACCTGACAGTTGTGACAGCGCCCAGAACATATGCAAACAGTGTGGTGGTTCAATTTTACATCTGACACAGGTAGGGATCAAAATCAAGAATATTCTTCAAGTTCTGGCCCCAGACCAGTGGATACGGGTGAACCACCTTGAATTTGAATTGGCTGTGTCTAGTTGCTAAAAAAGGCGAATGCACCCTGCGCAGCACAGATTTCCCAGGTTCTTCCCCCAAGTTTCCTCCCCCAAATCCTTTGCCCATCGAGGTCTTTAAAGGCACCAAAGAGGGTTCTGTAAGTCATGAATGATTGCATTATACATCTGAAATTACGCCCCTAGGGAGCTTGTTCAGCTCCAAGATGCTCTCTATAGCTGTATTCGCAGCCTGATGGGGGAAAATTCAGCTGTGTTAGCTCTGACAAAGTTCCTAGTCTGGAGATAGCGGAAAAAGTGGGATGGGGGAGTTGAAACCTTTTCCTGTAGCTGAGCAAAAGAGGCAAAAGTATACATCAAAAGAATAATTGGGCTAGTGAGGAGAGGCCTAGTGAGTTGCCAGATGCCAAAAGCCCATCTTCAAAGAGAGGAATAAATGTTCTGATTATTGGCCTGATAAGAAAAGCCTCGGAGGCCAAAGGCTAACGGAAACGGGATTCCAAATTTTAAGGATGCTTTGACACATTGCGTTGACACACCTTTGCCTAGGGGGACACTGGGGAGAGACGGCACAACACAGAAGAAAAGTGCAGCAGGTTTACACGATTCAGATCCATCGGGGACCCCAGAATGGTCTGGGCAGTAGATCAGTCTGCAGCCAGTACAGGAAGGGCTCATAAATTTTGCAGCCAATAGTATGTCTGAAAATTTGGTAGAGCGGTAAAACCCCCCAATGACTAGGCTTCTGTAAATGTTTTTTACCAATCCGTGGTACCTTGCCATCCCCAAATGAAATGCTATGAATGTTTGAATCCAGTTGAAATAAAAAAAAATTTTGGAATAAAAATGGGTAAACATTGAAATAGATATAGAAATTTGGGCAACACACTCATTTTAATGACATTAATGCCTTCCGATAGAGAAAAGTAGCGACTTCGCAAAAAGTAAAGATTTTTCAAACTGTCTGCTAGAAGCAACCAAGGTTTTCCTGAAACAGATTTGAATAGTTTCCTTGTCATTTAACTTCCCAAGTAGGTTGAATTGATCTCCGGACAATCCTAAACTGAGAAACTTGTAAAAGAGCACTTTTAAAGCAGCCTTGTTTACAGGAAAAAAGCTCACGTTTGCCTAGTTCAGCTTGTTACCCTGAATTGATCCAAAACCTTTTAAGAACAGTAAGGCCGGGCAATGAGGTATCAGGGTAGAAGATAAACAAAGGAGGTCATCCGACATATAGCGAGACTTTTCTGCTCTGAGCGTCCTAATTATTCCATTGAATGGATCATTAGAGCGTAGTGCAATGGCGGAGAGGTTCGATTGCCAAAGCAACAAACAAGGGGAGGGTGGACAAGCCCTGGCTGATCCGCTGCAAGGGAAAATAGTCAGAGGCAAGTTGTTAGTCCGTACGAGCCAGTGGGGGAAAAATAAAGAATTTTATCCACGCAATGAATTTGGGATCCAAAGCCAATCTATAAAGGGTAGCTGTATGTAATCCCACTCAACGCGGTGTCAAACGCTTTTCTGGCATCAAGTGAGACCACTACCCTCTGGGTCCTCTAGCTGGGGAGTACAGTATATTCCTAAGGCGGCCCTAATATTGAAAACAAATGCCTATTTCTCACAAAGCCATCGGTCAGAGTGTATTACTTGGTGCAGCGAGGCCGCCCCCCTTCCTAAGAATACGGATGGCTAAAAGCTTGGCTAGAAATTGTTTAATACAAGTTTAAAGCGAGATTGGGCTGATAGGATCCACATCCAGCGGGTCGTTTGTTTTTCGTTTAATAGTAATGAATGAAGCCTGGATAAAGGATCCAGGCCGGTAGCTTTGAGGTATTAAGGCACTCTGCAAATAGTCGAGACCACGAATGGGCAAAGGCAGACCAGAAAAACGTTCCTGTAAAATTCGGTTGGAAAACCATCCGACCGTGATTTACCACTTTTTTCATTGCGGACATGCTGTTGCAATCTCCTCAGGTGTAAATTCTTCTCTAGACAAGTCATGGGTGTTGTATCAATTGAAGGCATATTCAGGCCATTAAAGAAGGAATCAATCAGCAAAGGTGAGGGGATTCAGAGTATATGCGCAGAGTAAATGTTTGAATTGATCATTGATCTCTTTATGTATAAAACTGTGTGGCACCAGACGGGTCCTTATTTGTGGGATTAAACGTGAATTGCCTCCAGATTTTACGGATCTGATGTGCAAGGAGTTTACTGGCCTTGTCGGCCTTGTTCATACACTCTGTACCGATCGCAAGAGAACTGTTTCAGCTTGCCTCGTTCGGTAGGGAAAGCTCATCAAATGGCAGATTGGAGTAGTTGGCGCTCTTTATGCAGATCAGAGGATAGGAACCGTAGCATACTTCTCATCCAATGGGCTATGATTCGCTCAGGTCCGAAGTCGCTGAGATGCGAACTCTGTTTGGTTTGGCTATATAAAAATAATTTGGCCACGTAGGTATGCTTTGAGAGACTCCCATATGGTAGAAGGCAGGATCATACCTGGTGTTTGAATTAGTTTTTCAGGAATAAGGTGATTTCAGAAGAAATGAAATGACAACTCCTTATCATGAGAGTAAAATGGGCTTGAGACGGCCATTGATAACACATAGAGGTCGGTGGGAAAACTCTAGTTCAAGCACTAATTGGTGAATTCAGAAATAACAATACTCTGTAACAGTACACTGCCGAAGGTTAGGCAGAATTTTTGTCCAAAAAATAAGTAATCAATCCCGGAGTATGTTGGTATGAACATGAGAAGAAAAGAATACGTCTATCTGTAGGATGTAGGAAACGCCAGCCTCAAACATGGCATATTCTGAAGAAAGGCTTGATAAGTAGGCACATTTTAGATGGGCCTGTAGTTGTTCGTGAGGACTTGTCAAAACTGGGACATTTTGCAGTTGAAATCCCCCTAAAATCAACAAATGAGGAAATCTAAATTGGGTATAGCAGACAAAAAGGAAAAATGAAACTTGTTCATTCCCAATTGGAGCATAAACACTAGCAAAACAAGAGGGTAGAAAACAGTTTACCGGTTACTATGACGTATCGTCCCTTAGATCAGCGATAACCTCAGAGCTACAAAGGGAGTAGCTTATCAACAAAATGGCAGCCCCTCTTGATTTACTATGAAAGTTTAGTGGAACACTTGACCAAAACCCAGTCCCTACGCATCCTTAAAGTGCTCACCATCCTCAAGTGAGTCTCTTGTAGGAAATGCATATTTGCATTCAAACCCTTTAAGTGTGTCAACACCCTCTTAACGCTTCCACTGGGTTATTACCCCTTTGATGTTTCACAAATGTTTACTTGATCGCATTGTTTCGGCCCCTCTGGCATTCCCGTTATACAACCCTGTCAGTAGAGGCTAGAATGGAAAAAGCAATGAGCGGCCCAAAAATCCCAGAATAACTTGTCTCAGAGTAATAATGTACAGTGGTAGATGTTTGGAAAAAGTTACAGGGAAAAAAACGAAAAAACAGAATGACAACATTAGAACTGAACAATTCAACCCTCCCCCCACCCCCCTCGCCCATCCCAGACAATACCCTCCCCAAACGAGTACAAGCCTAAATAGAACATGTTCTCTTCGCACAGTAGTGTCTGTGAGGAGTGTTTTTACGGTCTTAAAACCTTAAACCCACAGTCCCGTCTTTAAAGTCGTGTTTTGGTAGTGATCAAACAGCAAAATAGATAATTTTTTTAATAAAAAAAATAAAGGAAAATCCCTTGTGCAAACGAAATTTAACAAAGCACCACTTGTAGATGTATATAATTATAGTCCAGTTCTTATAACAGGCATTTGAGAGAGAAAAATAAAGAAAATAAGTAAAATGTATAAAGGCTCTCAGCCGAAGACCTAATTGAGTAGGAAATCGTAGTAAACAATCAAAAATAATAATAATAATATTATATTTAATAGTTGTCTAGCTTGAATGCTGAGGACAGCTTACACCAAGACCAAAAACTACGTCGCTTGCGCAACGTTGAACGCTGCTGGGGCATAAATGACGCTCAGGAACTTTAAAATTGTAATGAGGACCCAAAAACGTGTCGCCGTCCGGGAAGCATTTACTGTTTACTGGCGTCACAGAGTCGGCTCAACAACGGATGCAGTAAACAAATGCCAAATATTTGAGTCACTGAACACATGTAAACAAACTGAATAGTTGAGCAAGACAGCTAGAAACACAGGAGTAAAGTAAAACCTCATACAATGAAATTAAAATATGAATGCTTGTAAGGCAAGCACACTAGATGATCAAAACATTTCATTCACATCAAATAAGCCTGAATGGTCACCAAAACTCCCCAAGCTATACAAAATTAGCATGTTGTAGCTAACATATGTACCACAGGGTACTTTACTAATCACACAGTTCGCAAGCAACAGTTGGCTGAACTAGAGCAAGTCAAAGACTTTCTTGATGTGACGTTGAATGTGAGAGAGAGCCTCATCCGGAGATTCAAAAAGTGTAGTCTTTATACCATCATGAGATAGCCATAAACTGGCGGAACGCAGTCCGTACTTCAACACCTGATGGTCCGAAGTATGCGCTTGGCCTGCCCAAAAAGGGCGCGCTGGCCCTGAAACAGTGGGGGATTATCCTGGTAATGGAGAAGCTCTGTCCTGAAAGCTCAGAGTGGTATTGCGGGCTCGTCGGAGAACTCCATCTTTCTCATGGAAAAAGATGCACTCGAAGAAAGAATTATGTCACGGGGCCTCCTCCCCATCCCGGCTTTCGGGCCGCAGCGAACCGTGGCACGAATCAATTCAGGGGCTTTTCACTAAGGCAAGACATCCTTCAGCGCCAAGAAACGAAATCCGTGGCGCGAGCGCATTTCCGCACATGACTCTGGGGACTGTACAAGTCCTCAGTTATTGCGCGAGGAGGAATCCCTCTAAACTTACACAGCTCTCCTTCACCTTTTTCAAATCTCGCAGCGAGGTTCACGTCCAGGGCCTCTAGGGATGTAGTTTTAAGTCGGAGACATTGTAGTGGAGGTCTCCAGTGACTCAATCGTTGTAGTGTGCGACGCCATGTGTTGTTTTGACTGAATTGTGATTGCTGGCACCGTCTCTTCCGCAAGGTATGGTTAGATTTCTGCTTTTTAAAGTAGTCAGAAACCTCCTATCGGGCCTCAATCGTAGCACCACCTCCGTTTTCATTCAACTATCTCAGAGCGTAGTAGCTTTGATTGGCCTCGAGAGATGTCATTCAGCGCCGCCAGGCCAAGCCGCACCCGGTAAAGTGTTCAGTCCCCGGGCCGTCAGGGCTCAGGATTTGAGGCTTCTTTCTATTATAATTAAAGACC
>NW_019943677.1:84374-116926 GCF_002910315.2 Salvelinus sp. IW2-2015 | reverse complement strand
GGTTTCTGTACCAAATATTAAGTTCTGCTTTTCTGATGTATCAAATACTTATGTCATGCAATAAAATGCAAATTAATTACTTAAAAATCATACAATGTGATTTTCTGGATTTTTGTAGATTGTAGATTTGTAGATTCCATCTCTCACAGTTGAAGTGTACCTATGATAAAAATTACAGACCTCTACATGCTTTGTAAGTAGGAAAACCTGCAAAATCGGCAGTGTTTCAAATACTTGTTCTCTCCACTGTATATGTGCGACCAAGTGTGTCATTAACGTGTCAGCATCTGTGACAGAGTTGAAGAGGTACTCCTTAGTGGACGAGGCGCTCCCAGCCCCCTCCACCAGGCCAGAGACAGTCTTTATGTCCCGCTCCGCTCCAGACATGGACCCCTCGGACCAACACTGTAGGAAGTACTACAACAAGGTTCAGGCCCAGCTCACCCCACAGAAGACCTCAGCAGTGAGTCACAACACACACACACACGTCAGTAGTCACCAACCCTGCACCTGGTCAACTATGGTATTCAGGCTTTTGTTTCAGCCCAGCACTAATTTGTCTGATTCAACCAATCAAGGTCTTGGTGAGCAGTTGATTAGTTGGATCTGACTGATCCAGTCCCAAGGAACCAGGTGTGTGCACTCTGGCCAAACATTGATTAATCAACGTAGTGCCAGGATGAAAGAGATAACAGCTGCACTGTAGACCTGGAGGACAGGAGTCCTACACCTAGGGTCAGTAAGGCAGGGTATATTGCAGGTAGTTTGGCAACCCTAGGTGAACCCCCTGCGCCAAGTCTGTCTGCCTTGTGCTATTGATCACAATGATCTAGATCAGGGTGCTCAACTCTGACCCCACGAGGTCCGGAGCCTGCTGGTTTTCTGTTCTTCCTGATCATTAATTGCACACACCTGGTGTCCCAGGTCTAAATCAGTCCCTGATTAGAGGGGAACAATGTCAAACTGCAGTGGAATTGGCGTCGAGGTCCAGAGTTGAGTTTGAGGGATCTAGCTCAATCATCTGACTGATTGATATCAGGGTAGACATTGCTGAGCTAGATAACCTTATTCATCCACGCCAGTGTCATGTTTAAATACTGTATCTCTCTCTCTGGGCCGTAGGAGCAGGCCTCCATCCACAGACACAGCGTCATGTTTAAATACTGTATCTCTCTCTCTGGGCCGTAGGAGCTGGCCTCCATCCACAGACACAGCCCCCTTAACAACACACCTGACCCCTAACACACACACACTGGACCCCTAACACACAACACACTGGAACTTCCTAAACACACACACACTGGACCCTAACACACACACACACCTGGACCCCTAATCACACACCACACTGAATCCTAAAAACACAACACACACTGGACCCCTAACACACACACACTGGACTCCGAACACCACACACAATGACCCCTAACACACACACACACCACTGACCCCTAACACCACACACACTTGGACTGCCTTAACACCACACACACTGGACCCCTAACACACACACACTGGACCCCTAACACACACACACTGGACTCCTACACACACACACTGAATCCTACAACACACAGCCACTGACCCCTAACACACACACCACACACTGTTACCCGCCTAAACACACACACCACTGGACCCCAACACACACACACACACTGGACCCCTAACACACACACACTGGATCCATAACACACACACACTGACCCCTACACACCACGCCACACTGGGGACTCCTAACACACACCCACCTGAGACCCCTAACACCACACACACGTACCCCTAACACACACACACTGGACCCCTAACACACACACACACACTGGACCCCTAAACACGACACACACTGGACTTCCTAACACACACACACTGACCCTAACACACACACACTGGACCCCTAACACACACACACTGGACTCCTAACACACACACACTGGGACCCTAAACACACACCACTGGACCCCTAACACACACCCACTGGACTCCTAACACACACCACACTGGAGTCCTAACACACACACACTGGCGCCCCTTAACACACACACATGACGCCCTAACACACACACCTGGACCCCTAACACACCACACCACTGACCCCTAAAACACACACACCACTGGACTCCTAACACACACACACTGACTCCTAACACACACACACTGGACTCCTAACACCACACACTGGACACCCATAACACACACACACCACTGATCCTAACACACCATACACTGGACCCCTAAACACACAACACCCACTGGACTCCTAACACACACACACACTGGACTCCTAACACACCACCACACTGGACTACCTAACACACAACACACGGACTCCTAAACAACACACCAACACACTGCGACCCCTAACACACACACACGGACTCCTAACACCACACACACTGGACTCCTAAACACACACACACTGGACCTACACACACACACACACCTGACTCCTAAACACACACCACACGGGACCCCTACACACACACACACTGGACTCCTAACACACACACACACGGACTCCTAACAACACCACACACTGGACTCCTAAACCACACACACACTGGACCCCTAAACACACACACACACTGGATCCTAACACACACACACTGGACCCCCAACACACACACACACTGCGACTGCCTAACACACACACCACACTGGACTCCTAACACACCACACACACTGGACTCCTAACACAGCACACACTGAACCCCTAACACACCACACACTGGATTCCTAACACCCCCCCACACACTGGACTCCTACACACACACACACCACTGACTCCTAACAGCCCCCCACACAACACACACACACCACCACACACACACCCCAGCCCTTGTGGTGGTTAGAGCTGATTACCAACCATATGACTGCCGGCCATTGGAGAGCAGGTTCTACCAGAGAAGAATAGCTCGGGGTCGAACATGAGAGGAGCTGGCTATGGCTAAATCACAGCACTGGTATTTGGTGAACAGAGCTGGGACAATGACTTCCTGATCAGATCCTTTGAAGACCTAGGGTCCTAACTGAGAAGCCACCCACATCGCATGCCAAGCATGCCGCACGCAAAACATACACAAACACACTTTTACCATGACCTCTCTAGCTCCCTCTGCTGTTGGCATGCAATCAACACCTTCTACCAATGAACTTGTACCTGCCACTTCAACCAATAGCGTCAAAATGTGGCCAATCAGACACAGGAGAAGCTGTTGATGCCTACATTGAGCTGTTGATTTAAGGTTACACTCCAATCAATCCTAGGTGGGTATAGTGTACCTGTTGAAGAGCTGGGTGTAGGCTTGGACTCTTACCCATCAGAGCCTCTCTGGACCAAGCTGCTGCGTCTGTGATGGGGCCAGCTCTACGCCCAGAGAGAGAGATACCAGTATTTAACATGATTGCTGTGTCTGTGGGATGGAGGCCAGCTCCTACGGCCCCAGAGAGAGAGATACCAGTATTTAAAAACATTGACGCACTGTTCTGTGATGGAGCCAGGCTTCCTACGGCCCAGAGAGAAGATACCAGTATTTAAAACTGACGCTGTGTCTGGGATGGAAGCCCACTCCTACGGCCCAGAGGAGATACGTTTTAACATGATGCTGTGTACTTGGAGGAAGCCAGCTCCTACGGCCCAGAGAGATACGAGTATTAAACGATGATGCTGTGTCTGTGGATGGGAGGCCAGCTCCTACGGCCCAGAGGAAGATACCAGTATTTAAAACATGACCGCCCTTGTGTCTGTGGTTGAGCCAGCTCCTACGGCCAAGAGAGAGAGATTACAGTATTTAAACATGATGCTTGTGTTGTGGATGGAAAGCCGCTCCTACGGCCCAGAGGATTACAGTTATTTAAACATGACGCTGTGTCTGTGATGAGGCCACTCCTACGGCCCAGAGAGAGAGAATACAGTATCTTAAACATGATTGCTGTTGTCGGTGGATGAGGCCAGCTCCTACGCCCAGGAGAGAAGAGATACCAGTATTTAAAAACATGACGCTGTGGTCTGGGGAATGAGGCCAGCTCCTACGCCCAGAAAGAGAGATTACAGTATTTAACATATGGCTGTGTCTGTGGATGAGGGCCAGCTCCTACGGCCCAGAAGAGAGCGATACAAGTATTTAAACATTGCTGTGTCTGTGGATGGAAGCCAGGCTCCTACGGCCCGATAGATACAGTATTTAACATGATCCTATGTGTCTGTGGATGGAGCCAAGCTCTACGGGCCAGAGAGAGAATACATTATTTAAACATTGACCTGTGTCTGTGTGCATGGAGGCCAGCTCCTACAGCCCAGAGAGAGAGATACAGTATTTAAACATGAGGCTGTGTCTTGGATGGAGGCCAGCTGCTACGCCCCAGAGAGAGAGATACAGTAATGTAACATGACGCTTGTTGTGGATGGAGGCCAAGCTCCTACGGGCCCAAAGAGAGATACAGTATTAAACATGACNGCGACGTTAATGGGCAAAGACACAAAAAACATTCACATCCAAATTAAATATTTTTCTTAATCAATAACATGAAAAAACAACCACTTTTTTTGCAGTATTAATTCACCATCCTTACAAACTACTCAATATAAATGTGCATTAAGGTACATCACTAGATTTGTACCTTCACTCAAGTAGAGTGGAATACGTGATAGTTGTATGTTGTGATTGCGGTGATAAGTGATATGGTGAATAAGTGATAGGGCGTGAATTAAGTGATAGGGTGAATAAGTGATATGGTGAATAAGTGATATTGGTGAATAAGTGATATGGTGAATTAAGTGATATGGTGGAATAAGTGATATGGTGATTAAGTGGATATGGTGATAAGTGATATGGTGAATAAGTTGATATGGTGAATAAGTGCATATCGTGAATAAGTGATTTTTAATCTGGGTGATTTAAAAGGTGATTTTATTTGGTGATAATGATATGGGAATAAGTTGATTATGGTGAATAAGTGATATTGGTGATAAGTGAATATTGGTGATTAAGTTGATATGGTAGATTAAGTGATATGGTGAAAAGTGATAGGGTGAATAAGTGATGTATGATGGAATAAGTGATATTGGTGAATAAAGTTGATATGGTTGAATAAGTGATATGTGAATAAGTGATAATGGTATTAAGTATTAGGGTGAAATAAGTGATGAGCGTGAATAACGTGATAGGGTGAATACGTGATATGGTGAATAAGTGATATGGTGAATAAGTGATAGGTGAAAAGTGATATGATGAATAAGTGATAGGGTGAATAAGTGATATGCGTGAATAAGTGTAGGTGAATAAATGAGATGGTGAATAAGTGATAGGTGACACACACAACAGTGCATTATAGGCCTGTGGTCAAAAGTAGTAAGGAACAACATGCCATTTGGGACTTAGGGAATATTTCAGCACCACATTTCTGGTTTTAATGAGAGCTGCATTGATATATGTCAAATAGCGCCATGTTCCCTAACATAGTGCACTACTAAACCCTATGGTCACTGTTCAAAAGCAGTTTGCACTATATAGGGAGAGGGAGAGAAGATAACACATTTGATAACTCCATATCTTACTGGGTGGAAATACCACAGTGTTCCATCACAGCAGCAAGATTTGACCTGTTGCCACAAGAAAGGGCACCAGTGAAGACAACACCATTGTAAAAGTTACAACCCATATTTTATGTTTTATTTATTTTTTCCCTTTTGTACTTGAACTGTTTGGCCCATCATAAAACACTGTATAATAGACAATAATATGACTTTATCTAAACTCAGCACCATTGTCCATACGGGACTGTCCTAACTAGGGAAATTGTCAACAACACATATTCAAGGCGTGGTACATTAAAGATTGGAGGCTGAGGAATTAGGCTGTTTCTTTTGGAACGTTATTTTCCAAACATAAAAATAGGTGCCCCCTAGCTTTCAAGAGGTTTATGTCAGGGCAACTCATCACCAGTCTGAGATGAGTTTCTAGTGCGATGCAAATTCACGTGCATGCAGTACTGAGAGAGAGAGAGAGAGAGAGAGAGAGAGAATGAGAGAGAGAAGAAGAGAGGAGGAGAGAGAGAGAGAGAGAGAGAGAGAGAGAGAGAGAACATTTTGATTCAATTTGGCACGAAGGTCTTTTTTATAAACTAATAGGAAAGTGGTATGGAGGGAAAACATATGATTTTATTAAATTCAAGTACTACTAAAAACAAATGGTGCGGTTAAAATGGCAACAAGCAAACAGACTTTCTTCTCTCAGGGGCGGGGATGAACAGGGCCTTGCCCAATAATGTCCAACATTATTTAAACCATCTACATGAATGAATTGGCAAAAACATTAGAAGATCGAACAGCACCTGGTATCACCCTACACAACACTGAAACAAGGTGTCTGCTTGTACGCAGATGAACCTGTGGCTGCTTGTCTCCCACTAAAGAGGGGTTTACAGCAACACCTACAGTGGGGAGAACAAAAGTATTTGAATACACTGCCGATTTTGCAGGTTTTCCTACTTACAAGCATGTTAGAGGTCTGTAATTTTTTATCATAGGTACACTCAACTATGAGAGACGAATCTTAAAACAAAAATCCAGAAAATCACATTGGTTATGATTTTTAAGTAATAATTTGCATTTTATTGCATGACATAAGTATTTGATAACATCAGAAAAGCAGAACTAATATTTTGGTACAGAAACCTTTGTTGCAATGACAGAGATCATACGTTTCCTTGTAGTTCTTGACTAGGTTTTGCACACACTGCCAGCAGGATTTTGGCCCACTCCTCCCTACAGATCCTCCAGCTTCAGGTTTCGGGGCTGTCGCTGGGCAATACGGACTTTTAGCTCCCTCCAAAGATTTTCTATTGGGTGCAGGTCTGGAACTGGCTAGGCCACTCCATACCTTGAGATGCTTCTCTTACGGAGCCACTCCTTAGTTGCCATGGGCTGTTGTGGCTTTCGTGTCGTTGTTCATGCTTGCGGAAGACCAGCCACGACCCATCTTCAATGCTCTTACCTGGAGGGAAGAGGTTGTTGGCCAAGATTCGCGATACATTGGCCCCCATCCATCCTCCCGCTCAATACGGTGCAGTCGTCCTGCCCCTTTTGCAGAAAAGCATCCCAAAGAATAGATGTTTCCACCTCCATGCTTCACGTTGGGATGGGTTTCTGGTGTACTCATACTCTCTCCTCCAAACACGGCGAGTGGGAGTTTAGACCAAAAAGCTCTATTTTTTGTCTCATCAGACACATGACCTTCTCCCATTCCTCCTCTGGATCAATCCAGATGGTCATTGGCAAACTTCCAGAACAGGCCTAGGACATGCACTGGCTTAGAGCAGGGGGACCTTAGCGCTGCGCTGCAGGATTTTAATCCATGACGGCGTAGTGTGTTACTAATGGTTTCTTTGAGACTTGTGGTCGCCAACGCTCTCTTCAGGTTCATTGACAGGTCGTGCCGTGTAAGTTCTGGGCTGATCCCTCACCTTCCTCGATGATCATTGAGCCCACGAGGTGAATCTGCATGGAGCCCCAGACCGAGGGTGATTGACCGTCATCTTGAACTTCTTCCATTTTCTAATATGTGCGCCAACAGTTGTTTCCTTCTCACCAAGCTGCTTGCCATTGTCCTGTAGCCATCCCAGCCTTGTGCAGTCTACAATTTATCCCTGATGTCCTTACACAGCTCTCTGGGTCTTGGCCATGTGAGAGGTTGGAGACGTTTGATTGAGGTGGGACAGGGTTCTTTTATACAGGTAACGAGTTCAAACAGGTGCAGTTAATACAGGTAATGAGTGGAGAAAAGGAGGGCTTCTTAAAGAAAAACTAACAGGGCTGTTGAGAGCCGGAATTCTTACTGGTTGGTAGGTGATCAAATACTTATGTCATGCATTAAAATGCAAATAAATTATTTTAAATCATACAATGTGATTTCTGGATTTTTGTTTTAGATTCTCTCTCACAGTTTGAAGTACCACTCAAAAAATTACAGACCTCTACATGCTTTGTAAGTAGAAAAACCTGCCCAAAATCGGCAGTGTTATCAAATACTTTGTTCTCCCCACTGTAGATCATCTTCACAGGTTCCCTGTCCAGACTGGGCTCTGACCCGTTAACCTAAAAAAAAAAAAATATATAATTGATATTCCAAAAAAGGGTCCGGAATAAGGATGACAAATATAAATTCTATTTTGGACACAGTTTCTATTAGAAACACACCAAAAACTTACACATATCTAGGGGGGAAATCTAAGTATCCCAGCAACACAAGTAGCTTTTCACATGGCTGTGAATGAGCTGACGAGACAAAGCAAGAAGAGCATCTATGCCATTAAAAGAACATTCAAAATTGAAATTCCAATTTAGAATCTGGCTCAAAATTTTTCAATCAGTTATAGAAACCAATGCTCTATATGGCAGTGAAGTATAGGGTCCACTTCTCTAATAATGAATTTACTAAATGGGACAAACATCCAATTTTGAAGTATGCATGCAGAGTTTTGCAAGACTGTATTGCAAGTAAAAGCTGGTTCTGAGGCCTCAGTTCACCAACCCAAACCAACCCCATAGAGTGCTCGGACAGCCCTCAGAAAATCTGGCCCAACCAAATCATCACAAAACAAAAAGAAAAATATATACCTATTGGAAAGACACCACAAAATCAAAGTAAACTTCAATTCTATTTGGCTCTAAAACAGACAGTTACATGGTGCAGACTATCTGACCACTGTGACTGATAAGAAAAACTGAGGAAAAACCATTGACTAGTACAGACTCAGTGAGCCACAGCCTGTCCTCCTGGCAGCCAGGTTTGTCGTTGTGGACGGACCGGTCTCTATAGCCAGACTGTGCTCACTGAGTCTGTACCTTAGTCAATGTTTCCTCAGTTTTCTATCATCACAGTGGTCAGGATAGCTCTGCCACCCATGTACTGTCTTGGTTTAGAGCCAATAGCATTGAAGTTTACTTTGATTTTTTGTGGTGTCTTTCCAAATAGGTTATATTTTTTACTTTTTGTTTTGTGATGATTGGTTGGGCCAGATTTTCTGAGGGCTTGTCCCAGACCATGGGGTTGGTTTGGGTGGTGAACTGAGCCTCAGAACCGCTTTTTGTACTGCATACAGTCTTGGCCAAAACTCTGCATGCAATACTTCAATTGGATGTTGGTCCCATTTATAAATTCATTATTAGAGTGTGGACCCCATACTTCACTGCCATATAGAGCAATTGGTTCATAACTGTTGGAAAAATTTTGATGCCAGATTTCTTAATTGGAATTTCAAATTTTGATGTTCCTTTTATGGCCATGAGGAATGCTCTCTTGCGCTTGTTCTCTGCAGCTCATTCACAAGCCATGTGAAAAGCTACCGTGTTGCTGATATTTTAGTCCTAGAATATGTGTAGTTTTTGGTGTGTTCTAATAGTAACTGTGTCCAAAATAGAGATTTATATTTGTCCATCCTTATTTTCCGGACCTTTTGGAATATCATTAATATATTTTTTTTTTTAGGTAACGGTAGAGCCCAAGTCTGACAGAACCTGTGAAGATGATCTACAGTGGGTAAGAAACAAGTTATTGATACACTCCATTTTGCAGGTTTTCCTACTACAAAGCATGGTAGGGTCTGAATTCTTTATCATAGGTACACTTCAACTTGTGAGAGACGGAATCTAAAAACAAAAATCCAGAAAATCACATTGTAGATTCTAAAATAATTTATTTGATTTATTGCATGACATAAGTATTTTGATCACCTACCAACCAGTAAGAATTCCGGCTCTCACAGACCGTTAGTTTTTCTTTAAGAAGCCCTCCTGTTCTCCACTCATTACCTGTATTACTGCACCTGTTTGAACTTCGTACCTGTATAAAAGACACCTGTCCACACACTCAATCAAACAGATCCAAACCTTCCACACAATGGCCAAGACCAGAGAAGCTTGTTGAAAGGACATCAGGGATAAAATTGTGTTAGACCTCACAAGGCTGGGATGGGCACAGGACATAGGCAAGGCAGGCTTGGTTGAGAAGGAACAACTGGTTGGCGCCGCATTATTAAAAATGGAAGAAGTTCAAGTTGAACGGTCAATCACCCTCGGTTCTGGGGCTCCATGCAAGATTTCACCTCGTGGGGCATCCAATGATCATGGGAGTGAGGATCAGCCCAGGAACTACCGGCAGGACCTGGTCAATGACCTGAGAGGCTGGACCACAGCTCTCAAAAAACCATTAGTAAACCACTACGCCGTCATGGATAAAATCCTGCAGCGCCGCAAGTTCCCCTGCTAAGCCAGTGGATGTCCAGGCCTGTCTTGAGTTTGCAATGACCAATCTGGTATGATCCAGAGGGAGTGAATGGGAGAGAGGTCATGTGTCTTGATGGAGACAAAAATAGAGCTTTTTTGGTCTAAAACTCCACTCGCCGTTTCTGGAGAAGAAGAGAAGTAATAGGTAACAACCCCAAGAACACCATTCCCAACCGTTGAAGGCATGGAGGTGAACTTCATTCTTTGGCGATGCTTTTCTGCAAAGGGACAGGACGACTGCACCGATTGAGGGGACGGATGATTCGGGGCCAGTATCGCGAGATCTTGGCCAACAACCTCCTTCCCTCAAGTAAGAGCATTGAAGATGGGTCGTGCTGGGGGGTTCTTCAGCATGAGACAACGACACACAAAGCACACAGCCATGGCAACTAAGAGTGGCTCCGTAAGAAGCAATCTCAATGGTCCTTGGAGTGGCCTAGCCAGTCTCCAGACCTGAAACCCAATAGAAAATCTTTGGAGGGAGCTAAAAGTCCGTATTGCCCAGCGACAGCCCGAAACCTGAAGGATCTGGAGAATCTGTAGGGAGGAGTGGGCCAAAATCCCTGCTGCAGTGTGTTGCAAACCTAGTCAAGAACTACAGGAAACGTTGATCTCTGTAATTGCAAAACAAAGGTTCTGATACCCCAAATATTAAGTTCTGCTTTTCTGATGTACAAATACTTATGTCATGCAATAAAATGCAAATTAATTACTTAAAAATCATAACAATGTGATTTTCTGGATTTTTGTTTTAGATTCCGTCTCTCATAGTTGAAGTGTACCTATGATAAAAAATTACAGACCTCTACATGCTTTGTAAGTAGAAAACCTGCAAAATCGGCAGTGTATCAAAATACTTGTTCTCCCCCACTGTAGGTGTTGCTGTAACCCCTCTTTAGTGGGAACAGCAGCACCAGGTCATCTGCGTTCAGCAGACACTTGATTTCAGTGTTGTGTAGGTGATACCAGGTGCTGTCGATTCTTCTTAATGTTTTGCCAATTCATTCATGTAGATGGTTAAATAATGTTGGACTTATTGGGCAGCCCTGTTTCACTCCCCGCCCCTGAGAGAAGAAGTCTGTTTGCTTGTTGCCAATTTTTAACCGCACATTTGTTTTTAGTCTACATTATTTAATAAATCATATGTTTTCCCTCCAATACCACTTTCTATTAGTTTATAAAAAAGACCTTCGTGCCAAATTGAATCAAATGCTTCTCTCTCTCTCTCTCTCTCTCTCTCTCTCTCTCTCTCTCTCTCTCTCCTCTCTCTCCTCTCTCTCTCTCTCTCTCTCTCTCTCTCTCAGTACTGTGCACCGTAATTGCATACCACTAGAAACTCAATCTCAGACTGGTGATGAGTTGCCCGAATTAAACCTTCTTGAAGCTAGGGGCACTATTTTATGTTTGGAAAAAATAACGTTCCCAAAGTAAACCAGCCTATTTCTCAGGCCTCCAATCTTTAATGTACCACCCTGAATATGTGTTGTTGACAATTTCCCTAGTTAGGAAGCAGTCCGTATGGACATGGTGCTGAGTTTAGATAAGTCATATTATGTCTATATACAGTGTTTTAATGATGGGCAAACAGTTCAAGTACAAAGGGAAAATAAATAAACATAAATATGGGTTGTATTTACAATGGTGGTTGTCTCTCACTGGTGGCCCTTTTCTTGTGGCAACAGGTCACACATCTTGCTGCTGTGATGGAACACTGTGGTATTTCACCCAGTAGATATGGAGTTTATCAAAATGTGATATATCTCTCTCTCTTTCCCTATATAGTGCACTGCTTTTGAACAAGTGACCATAGGGTAGTAGCTGCACTATTGTAACATGGCGCTATTTGACATATATCAATCAGCTCTCATTTAAAACCAGAATGGTGTGCTGAAATATTCCTAAGTCCCAAATGGCATGTTGTTCCTGTACTACTTTTGACCCAGGCCTATATAATGCACTGTTGTGTGTGTCACCCTATCACTTATTCACCATATCACTTATTCACCTATCACTATATTCACCATATCACTTATTCACCCTACACTATTCATCATATCACTTATTCACCATATCACTTATTCACCATATCACTTATTCACCATATCACTATTCACCCACACTTATTCACCCTATCACTTATTCACCCTATCACTTTAATCACCATATCACTTATTCACCATATCACTTATTCACCATATCACTTATTCACCAACATTATTCATTCTACACTTATTCACCCTATCACTTATTCACATATCACTTAATCACAATCACTTAATCACTACATATATCCCATAATACTTATTCACCATATCACTTATTCAATCACTTATCACCATATCACTAATCACCATATCACTTATTCACCATATCACTTATTCAACCTATCACTTATCACCATATCACTTTAATCACCATATCACTTAATCACCATATCACTTATTCACATATTCACTTATTCACCAATCACTTATTCACCTATCACTTATTCCACCATATCACTTATTCACCATATCACTTATTCACCCTATCACTTATTCACCATATCACTTATTCACCCTATCACAACATACAACTATCACGTATTCACTCTACTTGGAGTGATAGGTACAAATCTAGATGATGTACATAATGCACATTTATATTGAGTAGTTTGTAAGGATGGTGAATTATACTGCAAAAAAAGTGGTTGTTTTTTCATAGTTATTGATTAAGAAAAATATTTAATTGATGTGAATGTTTTGTGTCTTTGCCCATAACGTCGCACCTTTCGATGTTAAATGTTTGAAAACAGGGTTTTGTTCTTTCTGGATTCCAGTAGAATGACATCACAGAGAAGGTACGGGGTTTTGTTCTTTCTGGATTCATTAGAATGACATCACAGAAGTGACATCTTTCTTTCTGGATTCCATTAGAATGACATCACAGAGAAAGGGGCAGGGTTTTGTTCTTTCTGGATTCCATTAGAATGACATCACAGAGAGAAAGGGACACGGCCTCAACTCTTACCAATTCCAACTATTGAATCCAGCAGATACTGTTCTTTAATTTCTCCAACTACCTTTTTTGCCAAAGCAGAGATGGTGAATTTGTTGGGGGTAGGGATGTGCTACAGACATCTATTTCAGTCCACATACTAGTAAGGCCTTTACTAGTATTAGTGGAGGCACTACTTTTGTAAAAAAAATTATATATTAAAAAATATTTACAGTATATATTTGTATTAATATATAGTTTAATTCTGAATTTTCAGGATACAGCACCCTCAGCACCTCTACTTCCTGCGGCTATGAACTGAAGGCAAAGGGACTGAAAGGGAGTGAACAAGTGCAGACTAAAGGCAAAGGGACTGAAAAGCAGTGAACAAGTGCAGACTAAAGGCAAAGGGACTGAAAGGAGTGAACAAGTGCAGACTGAAGGCAAAGGGAATGAAAGGGAGTGAACAAGTGCAGACTAAAGGCAAAGGGACTGAAAGGGAGTGAACAAGTGCAGACTAAAGGCAAAGGGACTGAAAGGCGAGTGAACAAGTGCAGACTAAAGGCAAAGGGAATGAAAGGAGTGAACAAGTGCAGACTAAAGGCAAAGGGAACTGAAAGGGAGTGAACAGTGCAGACTAAAGGCAAAGGAAGAAAGGCGAGTGACAAGTGCAGACTAAAGGCAAAGGGACTGAAAGGGAGTGAACAAGTGCAGACTAAGGCAAAGGGACTGAAAGCAGTGAACAAGTGCAGACTAAAGGCAAAGGGACTGAAAGGGAGTGAACAAGTGCAGACTGAAGGCAAAGGGAATGAAAGGGAGTGAACAAGTGCAGACTGAAGGCAAAGGGACTGAAAGGGAGTGACAAAGTGCAGACGTGAAGGCAAAGGGACTGAAAAAGCAGTGAACAAGTGCAGACTAAAGCAAAGGGACTGAAAGGGAGTGAACAAGTGAGACTGAAGGCAAAGGGACTGAAAGGGAGTGAACAAGTGCAGACTGAAGGCAAAGGGACTGAAAAGCAGTGAACAAGTGCAGACTGAAAGCAAAGGGACTGAAAGGGAGTGAACAAGTGCAGACTGAAGGCAAAGGAGTGATTTATCGTATATGGAACTGCACGCACTTGCCAAGAAAAAGTAAATCCTTCTTTTATRAGCCAATTGTTATTCAGTTGACACAGCATCCATTTTGTCAATGACAAGAGCAATCAGGACAACCATGCAGCCCCCAGTGCTAACAACATAGGGGGTGTTCCAAATGGCAGGGGCTCTGGTCAAAAGTAGTGCACTTCATAGGGAATAGGGTGCCATTTGGGATATASCCATGGTAATGGTCAGAGATAGATCAGCTTGAGTGCTGAGAGTTAAAGAGAGGACGTAAACGCCACGACCTCCCATAAGCATTCACTGCCGACCAAATTTACCTTTMATTTATTTAAAATGGATTCATGCTCGGGTACACACAGGGGGTCGATGGTAATAGTTTTCACTCCAGGAGAGGATTGACGAATGACTGTTCAGTGTTTATTCACGTTGACTTTTACAGCAGAATAGTGGAGGTATGAAATCGTCCCATTCCACCGGCTACAACCACACTTTAATCACAGACTCTAACCTCAACCCTTATCACAACACATTGACTCTTGTCGTGTTCAGCTAAGTCAARCTTTCCTCCACTTGTATTGCCTTATCTCTGGCACCAGCTTCATTGGGTAAATTAGTACTAATGGAATACTGGTATCCTGCAGCTGGGTTGTATTCATTAGGAACACAACGGAAGAAACCAGAATGAAACAGGGAGGGACCACCTGGACTCATTTTCGTTTTTCGTTGCACAACATTTTGAAACGTTTKGCTACTGTGTGCCCTAATTAATTCTACCCTGATGGTCCCCATTTGTGATTCACTAGTGGATCACACACAGAGGCTGTAAGCTACTGACACAGCTAAAGATTGATCGATGTCTACAAATACAGTTTAGTGAGTTTGAGGAACACGTGAAAGCTATTAGGTGGGTCACAAGTCACAAACAACCATAACCACTCACTGTTCCATAGAGCCATTAATGGGAAGTAATGACTGCTTTGACCACAGAGGGGCAGCATAGATCCTAAAATGAATTGTTTGGAGGCTTCCGGGTCATCCCCAGTCATACAGTAACCTCCCTTGACATCAAGCCAGGGTTGGAATCCCGGCAGCGCTCAGGTTTGTTGGATTTCCATTACTTAGGTCCAAAAATTACAGGAGTCAAAGTACTCAAACATTTAGTATTTGTCCCATATTCGGTAGCGTGCAATGACTACATCAAGCTTGTGWCTCTACAAACTTGTTGTATGCATTTACAATTTGTTTTGGWTTTGTTTCAGATTATTTTGTGCCCACTAGAAATTAATGTTAAATAATATATTGCATCATTTTGGAGTCACTTTTATTGTAAATAAGAATATAATATGTGTCACGCCCTGATCTGTTTCACCTGTCTTTGTGATTGTCTCCACCTCCCTCCAGGTGTCGCCCATCTTCCCCATTATCCTTTGWGTATTTTTACTTGTTTTCTCTGTTTGTCTGTTGCCAGTTTGTCTTGTCTTGTCAAGCTTACCCGCGTGTTTTGTAGCCGGTGATGATAGTGAGGAAGGTTTTTGATGCCCCATTCTCCAGGCGATAGGCCACCCGGAAGCTAATCCAGCCAGTGTAGCTGATTATGCTGTGGATTTCCGCACGTTGGCAGCGGAGAATGCGTGGAATCAAGAGGCACTGTTCGACATGTTCCTGCACGGCGTCTCTGTGGAGGTCAAGGACGAGCTTGCAGCCCAGGAGTTACCTACGGAGCTCGATTCCCTCATCGCTTTGACCATCCGTATTAATGGGCGATTACGGGAATGATGGAGGGAGAGGAAATTTGATTTTGCTCGCACGCCCAGGGATCCCACCTTGCCTCCAAGTCATCCCAGAAGCGCGAGACGGTCTCGTTGCCGAGAGAACCCGAGGCTTTCCGACCTGCCGAAGGGCTGCCGAAGATGGCCGAGTTCCTGCTTCCCCTGCTCGCACCCATTTCCTTGCCATTTTGCTGTGGGGAGACCATTCCAAATCTCTCTGGGTTCTCATTGATTCTGGGGGCGACGWGCGCTTTTTGGACACTACCCTGGCGTCCGAGCTGAACATCCCCACTCAGCACCTCTCCATTCCCATGGACGTTAGAGGGCTGGACGGACGCTCTATAGGCCGAGTCACCAACAACACCACTCCCATCCACCTACGGTTGTCAGGTAATCACAACGAGGCTATCCAGTTTCTGATCATAAAGTCCCCTTTGATTTCCGTGGTATTGGGATTCTCCTGGCTCCAACAACAAAATTCCCTCATTAACTGGTCCACTGGTGCCATCATGGACTGGAGCCCATTCTGCCACACCCATTGCCTGAAGTCAGCACAACCTGCCACTTGGAAGGTGCCCCGGACCTCTCCGCCATTACCGTGGAGTATCAGGACCTCCGGGAGGTGTAACAAGGCCATGGCCACGTCGCTTCTGCCGCACCGACCCCACGACTGCGGGATTGACCTTCTCTCTAGCACCACGCCGCCCCAGGGACGTCTGTACTCTCTGTCGGGACCGGAGACCATGGTTATGGATACCTACATTGGGGACTCCCTCGCTGCTGGATTCATCCATCCCTCTTCCTCTCCCGCCGGCACACCGTTCTTCTTTGTGGAGAAAAAGGACAAGACCCTGCGCCCGTGCATTGACTACCGGGGACTCAATGACTTTATGGTTAAGGACCGTTACCCGCTACCACTCATCGTCTCGTCCTTCAGKGGGCCACTGTTTTTTCAAAGCTGGATCCATGGAACAACTACCACCTGGTGTGGATACGAGAGGGAGATGAGTGGAACACCGCCTTCAACACAGCCAGTGGCCACTACGAGTATCTGATCATAACCTTTGGCCTCACCAACGCCCCTACCGTGTTCCAGGCTCTGGTGAACGATGTTCTCTGCGACATGTTGAACTGGTTCGTCTTCGTCTACATTGATGACATCCTCGTCTTCTCCCGGTCCCCTGAAGAACACGTGCTCCACGTCCGGCAAGTCTTTCAACGCCTTCTGGAGAATCAGCTATTTGTGAAGGCGGAGAAGTGAGAGTTCCATTGCTCCACCGTCCCCTTTCTGGTTTACATCAWCTCTGCTGGGAGTGTCCAGATGGATCCCAGAAAGGTGAGAGCAGTGATGGATTGGCCTCAGCCTACATCCAGGGTGCAGCGGAACGTTTCCTGGGGAGCGCCAACTTCTATCACCGCTTTATCCAGGGTTACAGCACCCTGGCTTCCCCCTGTCAGCACTCACCTTGCCCAAGGTTCCGTTCACGTGGTCTCCAGCTGCTGACCGGGCATTCCGGGACCTCAAAAATTGCTTCACCACAGCTCCCATCCTGGTTCATCTGGACCCATCTCGCCAGTTCATGGTGGAGGCCGATGCTTCGGACACCGGAGTGGGGCCTGTCCTGTCCCAGTGTTCCACCCTTGACCTCAAGCTACATCCCTGCGCTTTCTTCTCCCATTGCCTCAATGACACGGAAAGGAAATGCGATGTGGGGAATCACGAGCTTCTCGCGGTGAAGATGGCGTTGGAGGAATGGAGGCACTGGCTGGAGGGGGCGGAACATCCGTTCATCATGTGGACTGACCACAAGAACCTGGAGTATCTCTGCACCACCAAGCGCCTCAACTCCAGGCAAGCAGATGGGCCCTGCTGTTCACATGGTTCATCTTCTCCCTTTCGTACCGGCAGGGATCCAAAAATGTCAAGCCGGATGCACTGTCCCGCCGCTATAGCCCCACGACTACTACCCTCGGAACCCGAGCCCATCCTTCCCATCTCATGCCTGGCGACGGCACTCAGCTGGGGAACACGGAAGCAGGTCCGTGAGGCGCAGCGTTCCCAGCCATATACCCCCCCCCAAACCCCTGATAACGAGATGTTCGTTCCTGACAGCGCCCACTCCGCAGTCCTGAAGTGGGCCCACTCCTCCAGGCTGGCCTGCCACCCGGGTGCTCGTCGGACCCTGGCCTTTGAGCGACAGCGCTTTTGGTGGCCCACTATGGTCCCTGACGTCTCCGCATTCGTCGCTGCTTGCACAGTGTGTGCCCTGAACAAGACTCCTCAGCAAGCTCCGGCTGGCCATCTGCAACCTCTGCCTGTCCCTCACTGTCCCTGGTCCCACATATCCCTGGATTTCGTCATGKTCTCCCCCCGTCTGAGGGCAACAATCTCAATCTCATTGAGCACGTCTGGGACCTGTTGGATCGGAGGGTGAGGGCTAGGGCCATTCCCCCCAGAAATGTCCGGGAACTTGCAGGTGCCTTGGTGGAAGAGTGGTGTAACATCTCACAGCAAGAACTGGCAGATCTGGTTCAGTCCATGAGGAGGAGATGCACTGCAGTACTTAATGCAGCTGGTGGCCACACCAGATACTGACTGTTACTTTTGATTTTGACCACCCCCCTTTGTTCAGGGACACATTATTCCATTTCTGTTAGTCACATGTCTGTGGAACTTGTTCAGTTTACGTCTCAGTTGTTGAATCTTGTTATGTTCATAGAAATAYTTACACATGTTAAGTTTGCTGAAAATAAACGCAGTTGACAGTGAGAGGACGTTTCTTTTTTTGCAGAGTTTATGAGTATAAAAGTACTTAAACATTTAATATTTATAATCCTATGACAAGCTCGTGATTCTAGAAACTTGTTGGATGCGTTTTCAGTTTGTTTTGGTTGTTTCAGATCTTCTTTTTGCCCAAAATAAATTAGGCTAATTGTAAAGTCACTTTTATTGTAAATAAGAATTTAATGTTTCTGAAACACTTCAACATGAATGTGGATGCTACCATGATTACGGGTAATCCTAAATGAATCGTGAATAATTATGAGTGAGAAAGTTACATATGTATACCAGATACCCTCAAGATATGCTTTCCTCTGACCATTACCAATAACAGGGAGGGTTAGAATTTTGGGGGGGATGTGATATTTCTCACGGATCATTATTCATGTTTAATTCATAATTTTCCGTAATCATGGTAGCATCCCCATTAATGTAGAAGTGTTTAGAAACATATGATCAGTTTTCAGGTAAGAGCCAAATGCAGAAACGTTGAATAAACAAAGGTTTGATAGTCTAAGAGGCAAGCAAGAGACCAAAACTGGGAGGACTAGGAAAAAACTGAGACTAGGAAAACACGTGGGTAAGCTTGACAAGACAAGACGAACTGGCAACAGACGAACAGAGAACACTGGTATTAAATACACAAGAGGTAATGGGACAGACAGATGGGCGACACCTAGAGGGGGGTGGAGACAATAACAAGGACAGGTGAAACAGATCAGGGCGTGATGAGAATGAGATTGAGGCTCTTCGCTGGCCATGGCAGAACACTGACATTCCTGTCTTGCAGAGAATCACGCACAGAACGAGCAGTATGGCTGGTGGCATTGTCATGCTGGAGGGTCATGTCAGGATGAGCCTGCAAGAATGGTACCACATGAGGGAGGAGGATGTCTTCCCTGTAATGCACAGAGTTGAGATTAACTGCAATGACAACAAGCTCAGTCCGATGATGCTGTGACACACCGCCTCAGACCATGATGGACCCTCCACCTCCAAATCGATCCCACTCCAGAGTACAGGTCTCGGTGTAACGCTCATTCCTTTGACAATAAACCCAAATCCGGTGAGACAAAACCGTGACTCGTCAGTGAAGAGCACTTTTTCCCAGTCCTGTCTGGTCCAGTGACGGTGGGTTTGTGCCCATAGGGGACGTTGTTTGCTGGTAATGTCTGGTGAGGACCTTCCTTACAACAGGCCTACAAGCCCTCAGTCCAGCTTCTCTCAGCCTATTGCGGACAGTCTGAGCACTGATGGAGGGATTGTGCGTTCCTGGTGTAACTCGGGCAGTTGTTGTTGCCATCCTGTACCTGTCCCGTAGGTGTAATGTTCGGATGTACCGATCCTCTGGCAGGTGTGGTTACACGTGGGTCTGCCACTGCGCGAGGGATCAGTTGTCCGTCCTTTCTCCTGTAGCGCTGTCTAGGGGCGTCTCAACAGTACGGACATTGCAATTTATTGCCCTGGCCACATCTTCAGTCCTCATCAAATCAAATTCAAATGTATTTATATAGCCTTCGTACATCAGCTAATATCTCGAAGTGCTGTACAGAAACCCAGCCTAAAACCACAAAAGCAAGCAATGCAGGTGTGGAAGCACGGTGGCTTAGGAAAACTCCCTAGAAAAGGCCAAAACCTAGGAAGAAACCTAGAGAGGAACCAGGCTATGAGGGGTGGCCAGTCCTCTTCTGGCTGTCGGCGTCGGGGTGGAGATTATAACAGAACATGGCCAGATTGTTCAAATGTTCATAAATGACCAGAGCATGATCAATAATAATAATCACAGTAGTTATCGAGGGTGTAGCAAGTAGCACCTCAGGAGTAAATGTCAGTTGGGCTTTTCATAGCCAATCATTAAGAGTATCTCTACCGCTCCTGCGGTCTTCAGAGAGTTGAAAACAGCAGGTCTGGGACAGGTAGGCACGTCGGTGGACAGGTCAGGGTTCCATAGCCGCAGGCAGAACAGTTGAAACTGGAACAGCAGCAAGGCCAGGTGGACTGGGGACAGCAAGGAGTCATCATGCCCGGTAGTCCTGAACGCATGGTCCTAGGGCTCAGGCCTCCGAGAGAGAGAAAGAACAGAGAAAGAGAAGAAAGAGAAAAGGAGAGAATTAGAGAGAGCATACTTAAATTCACACAGGACACCGGATAAGACAGGAAAAGTACTCCAGATATAACCAACTGACCCTGAGCGCCCCGACACATAACTACGCAGCATAATACTGGAGGTTGAGACAGGAGGGGTCAGGAGACACTGTGGCCCCATCCGATGATAACCCCGACAAGGGCCAAGCAGGAAGGATATAACCCCACCCACTTTGCCAAGCAAGCCCCCGCACGACTAGAGGGATAGCTTCAACACAACTTACAATCCTGAGACAAGGCCGAGTATATGCCCACAAAGATCTCCGCCACAGCACAAACCAAGGGGGGGCGCCAAACCTGACAGGAAAATCACGTCAGTAACTCAACCCACTCAAGTGAGGCACCCTCCTAGGGACGGCATGAAAGATGACCAGTAAGCCAGTGACTCAGCCCCTGTTAATAGGGTTAGAGGCAGAGAATCCCAGTGGAGAGAGGGGAACCGGCCAGGCAGAGACAGCAAGGGCGGTTCGTTGCTCCAGAGCCTTTCCGTTCACCTTCACACTCCTGGGCCAGACTACACTCAATCATAATGCTACTGAAAGAATAAGTCTTCAGTAAAGACTTAAAGGTTGAGACCCGAGTCTGCGTCTCCTCCACATGGGTAGGCAGACCATTCCATAAAAATGGAGATCTATAGGAGAAAGCCCTGCCTCCAGCTGTTTTGCTTAGAAATTCTAGGGACAATTAGGAGGCCTGCGTCTTGTGACCGTAGCGTACCGTGTAGGTATGTACGTGAGGACCAACTCGGAAAGATAGTAGTGGAGGAAGCCCATTAAAGCTTTATTAAGGTTAACAGTAAAACCTTGAAAATCAGCCCTTGCCTTAACAGGAAGCCGTGTAGGGAAGCTAGCACTGGGGAATATGATCAATTTATTGGTTCTAGTCAGGATTCTAGCACCGTATTTTAGCACTAACTGAAGTTTATTTAGTGCTTTCAGCTGGGTACCGGAAAGTAGAGGCATTGCGTAGTCTACCTAGAAGTAACAAAAGCATGGATAAATTTTTCTCTGATTTTTGGACAGAACATTTCTGATTTTTGCAATGTTACGTAGATGGTCCTGGCAGAGTAGTGCAGACCAGTGACAGCTAGCTTTGGAGGAATATGCAATTTAAAGAGGAGTCCGTTTTGCTTTCTAAATGATCATGCGATCTTTTCCTCAAAGAATTTCATGATTTATTACTGCTGAAGTGAAAGCCATTCCTCACTTGGGGAATGCTGCTTTTTAGTTAGCTTTGCAACATATTAAAAAATAAATTTTGGATTGTTCTTATTTTCCTCAATTAAGTTGGAAAAGTAGGATGATCGGGCAGCACAGTGAGGGCTCTTCGATACTAGCACGGTACTGTCTTCCAGCTAGTCGGAACGATCCAGTTTGGTGTGGCGCCATTTGTTCGCAATTTTCTTGGAAGCTTGCTTCAGAGCTCGGGTTTTTCTGTATACCAGGGAGCTAGTTTCTTATGACAAATGTTTTTTAGTTTTTATGGGGTGCAACTGCATCTAGGGTATTGCGCAAGGTTAAATTGAGTTCCTCAGTTAGGTTGGTTAATGATTTTTGCCTCTGACATCCTTGGTAGGCAGAAGGAGTCTGAAGGGCATTAAGCATAATTCTATTGTTGTGTCTGAGTAAATTATAACACGATTTTTATGACTCTTGGATTGGGTCTGAGCAGAATCTATTTTTGCGATTGACAAACGTAATAAAATGGGGTGATAGTCCAGGATTTGAGGAGACATTAAGATCTAAACATTTAATTCTGGGACAAAACTAGGTCCAGAGTATGACTGTGGCAGTGAGTAGATCCAGAGCATTTGGAAACGCCACTGAGTCGATGATCGGTCAAAGCCTTTTGGAGTGGTCCTGTGGACTTTTCCATATTGAAATTAAAAGATCACAAACAATTAGGAATATTTTTGCTATAGAACAAAAGGTCGATGGAATCACGGGGAACTCCAGTGAGGAAGCCTGTAATATGGCCAGGAGGCTGTAAACAGTAGCTATAAAAAAGTGACTTGAGTAGGGCCTGCATAAATTTTCATGATAGAAGCTTCAACAAAAGAAAAAACGTCATTTTTGGGGTTGGGGTACTTGAAATTTATCGTAAATGTAGAACACCTCCGCCTTTGAACGGGGGATATGGTCACTATTGGTACAAGGAAGGTGAGGCCATTTACATCAGTAAATATCAGTAGCTTAAGCCATGTTCCAGTCAGGCAATCAATCAAGATTATGATCAGTGATTAGTTCATTGACTATAACTGGACTCTTGAAGTGAGGGGATTAACATTAAGTAGTACTCTATTTTGAGATGTGGAGGTAATCGAGGATCTCTTTCAACTATGCAGGAATGAGGAGGTATTTATCTAGTGAGATGTGTTAAGTTTTGTTGTTATATTTTCCACCATGTTTAGTTTTGCCCCAAACCTAGGTCGAGGCAACAGACCAGTTTCAATGGGGATAGGACTGAGGCTGAGAACCTGACTATGCAGTGCAGACTCACTAAGTGGCGGCGGCTACAGCAATTCAATTGAAGGAGCATGAGAACGGAGTGCCTCTCACTCGTGAACGCGCGTGGTTGAATGCATGGCACACTACAGGCACTCATACAAATTCTGTCCTTCAACCACCTTCACACTAGAGTCATCAGACAAGTTATGATTGGATGTTGACATCTAGTGGAAGCTGAGGAAGTGAAACCATCCATATCTTCTGTATTCATAAGAGTTGGTTGAAAATCTGGCCAATTCCCAGAAAAAATCCAAACATGAAGTGGGAAACTTCTCTAGTTTTTGCCTGCCATATGAGTTCTGTTATACTCACAGACATAATTCAAACAGTTTTAGAAACTTTAGAGTGTTTTCTATCCAATACTGATAATAATATGCATATATTAGCAACTGAGACTGAGGAGCTGGCCGTTTACAATGGGCACCTTTCATCCAAGCTACTCAATACTGCCCCTTCAGCCATAAGAAGTTAAACCCTTTACAATGAAGATCTGTGAATTTATTTAGATTTTTACGAACTATCTGAAAGACAGGGACATTTCTTTTTTGCTGAGTTTTTRAGTGAATTTGTTCCAATACTTTCGGTCCCCTAAAATRGGGGGACTATGTACAAAAAGTGCTGTAATATCTAAATGGTTCACCTGATATGGATGAAAATACTCTCAAATTAAAGCTGTCAGTCTGCACTTTAACCTCATAGTCATTGTATAATTCCAAATCCAAAGTGCTGGAGTACAGATCCAAAACAACCAAAAATGTGACACTGCCCCAATACTTGTTTCAGCTGTCCTTGTGATTTTCTCCACCCCCCCACGGTGTCGTTTATTTTCCCCAGTGTATTTATCACTGTGTTTCCTGTCTCTCTGGGCCAGTGTATTTATCCCTGTGTTTCCTGTCTCTCTGTGCCAGTTCGTCTTGTTTGTTTCCAAGTCAACCAGCGTTTTTCCTGTTCTCCTGCTTTTTGCATTCTCCTTTTTCTACTCCTCCCGGTTTTGACCCTTGCCTGTTTATGGACTCTGTAACCGCCTGCCTGACCATTCTGTCTGCCTTGATCACAAACCTGTCTGCCACTCTGTACCTCCTGGACTCTGATCTGGTTTTGACCTTTTTGCCTGTCCAAGACCATTCTCTTGCCTATTCCCTTTGGATTAATACACATTGTAAGACTCCAACCATCTTGCTCCTGTATCTGCATGTGGGTCTCGCCTTGTGCCCTGATAACTTTTTGACATCACTGTAGCAGGGGCCTATTCAGATWGGGTGCAACATGACAGATCGTTCAGATAGAAGTGTATTGAGAGGCGTAGAATACGGAAACTAGTCAGCTGCTCGGTAGCCTACATAAGAGTTATATCTACTTCACTTTTACTGGCTTTATTGTCAGAGACAGTATCATGTACACGAATAAAATCTAGTGGTTCCACATATTGTTATGATATTCTGGCTGCTTCCACGCCAATCCATCAATAACCCTTTACGAGAGAGAGAAAGAGAGAATTGTTCCAGAAATTGTTCTGAGCGAGAGAAAATATCTCAAATGATCTGAATGTTGCAACACACCGCGAAGGACACTCAAGAGCTAGAGAGAGATATATCTAAGGCAACTCAGAGCTAGAGAGAGATATATCAAGGCACTCACGAGCTAGAGAGAGATATATGCAAGAGCACTCAGAGCTAGAGAGGAATATATCCACAGGCACTCAGAAGCTAGAGAGAGATATAATCAAGGCACTCAGAGCCTAGAGAGAGATATATCAAGGCACTCGACGCTAGAGAGAGATATATCAGGCACTCAGAGCTAGAGAGAGGATATAATAAGGCACTCGAGCTAGAGAGAGATAATATCAAGCACTCCAGAGAGGAGACATAACATCAGCAGAGCTCAGAGTGAGATATATCACAAGGCACCTAGGTCGAGCTAGAGAGAGATAATATTCAAGGCATCCAAGGGAGAGTATTAAGCCTCAGAGTAGAGAGAGATATATCAAGGCAATCCAGCTGAAGGAGAATCAGCACGTCAGAGCTAATTCAGCAGAGCAGAGGTATTCAATGGTTGGCCTTTGGATACAATGGGTTAAATCCATTGTGAGAACGTAAAGAACCTGTTCTTACCGATGGGTATCTGGGAGAACATGGGAGGCGGCGCAACAAACATTCAGAACCCTGGGAGTAGGTGGAGCCAGGGACAGCTGGCGACCAGTGGCGACCAGTGGCGACCAGTGGCGACCAGTGGCGACCAGCCGGCGACCAGGGCGCATCAGCGGCGACCAAAGCGGCGACCAGCGCGCGACCAGCGGCGACCAGGCACGCGGCGACCAGCTGGCAGAGCCCCACCTGTTTTGAGCTCCACGTTTTATATAAAACATTTTTTTGGGGGGGGGGCTTGTTGATGATTGCATGTTATTTTGGCATTAATACTGTCACGTATAAGTTTGCAACAGTGTAAAAACAAGATATTATAGTACTATCATTTACGTTATAATACATATATTAATAATATATATATATATCACTGAGTTAATGAAGCTGCATACAAACATGGTTTCTTTTTTGTTTTCTTGAGTAAGGCAGCTCCAAAATGCAGGTGTTTCATCCTGCCTCAGTGCTTTGTGTGGTGGTGGGGCAAGCCAGCGGAAAAAATGAGGCGTTGCGCCGTGATTGGCTCAGTGTTCTGTCACTCATGGGGACACTACGTCACCGCCAAGTCTAAGGGAAGAGCTAGAAAATTCTAGCCCCTTGGGTGCTGCTAGAGTTATATTAGAAGTGTTCATCCAAGAAGGCTCAAGGTCATTGGCCACAGATAAAATGACGTCAAATCACGTTATATCTACAGTAGCTTTGATTGGACAGATCATGTCAACATCATACTTTCATCATCYWAGCTATCAGTCATCATCATGAATCAAGTCGACAATCTACTGGCGAATCCTTTTTAAATCCTTGTCATATGAAGAGAAATAATGGWGAGAAATTATCGATAAAAACGTATTGGTGCTCGATCAACCATTGGACATAAACATTACAAAACAATTTGGAAATCGCAAATTCAACAGTGACTGGTTTGGAAGGAATCAGTGGCTAACTGAAAGCATTGCAAAGCATCACTAGCCTGCTATTCAGTGAAGTGGGTGTGTGGTCCAAGTCTGGGTTTAAGGGTCTCTTTTCCAAGTTAAAATGATAAACATTCAACATTGGCCATGCTGTCAATGAAGAATGATTTGTGCCGCGCTCAAAACAACTGTTAACTCGGAACTGCGAAAACGTGACTTCAGTGAGTTCAAGACAACTGGGAAGTCGGGAATAAACGAGCTCCGACTGGGGAAAATACGTTTTGAACGGTCATCCAACTCGGAATTGTAAATCCGGCCTCTTTCTAGAGCTAAGACCTGAAGATCAAGGCCGTCATCATGATTCGACCTTGTTTTTTTCCCCAGTTGTCTTGAAAGCGCCATAAATCCAGAGAACGCCAGGCTTTGATGACAAAATTTGCCCACGAAGGACCACCCTGCCACCTTCCTGTTCAAGTGAGCACAGCACAACAAGGTGAGTCCAAAAATGTCTTGTATGTTGCTGCATAAATGGTGTAATATGCCAGGGAGATATGTATACTGTAGCTAAGAAAGTAATACTAAGTGTATGTTGTGTAGTAAGCTGTTAGTAGCCCATGTGCCTCACCCTAATAATTTGGTCTATTTACCCCTCTTAATTTTGCCAACTGTTCTGAATTGGTGGTGTACATATAGTCTATAGCCTGTTTAAGAGACATGTAATCACCAAATATTGTAAGAGCTTTCATTGTCTGCTTATATGCCCCTTTAATTTACCCTACAGTTCTGACTTGGTGTACAGGGAGAACACTGTAAGAACGGCCCATGTTCTGAATTCTGTCGCTGTACATTTCAAAAGTGCCGAACAAATAGTTATATTGACTACGTCCGTCCTAGCTCGCTCAATAATGTCTTAATCAAAATTATGGATTGCCTGTTATCCACTTGTTGTGCCATTATGCCATAGTTTGTACATTTCAATTGTCAGTAGAAACCACATTTGTTAAAGCAAGTCAGCCACATCAGCTCTGTTTTTTTAAAAGGGAGTAAATGAGGCTGAATTAACTGTTTCGCTGCCAGACAAGGCTCCACTGATAGCCAGGTGTAGCAGTGGTAAGGTGTTGGGACTCTGCTGTTGGGACTCTGCTGTTGGGACCTTGCTGTTGGGACAGCTTTATGTAGGCCGTTTGTGGGCACCGTTTGTCACCGTTATGGTGCAACTAATGTAATGTATTGTTTACAGTGTTGTGTGTTGTGTTGTGTAGTGGATTTGCTGGCATGCACGCCACTGTTGTTGTTGCCCCACCAAGATTGATCTGCTAAAGTCGCCACTGGGTGGCGCCAAAGCAGCGGGCAGTAAACCTATCTCACTGAGCTCACTTCCGTTTATTCGACAGTCGCATGCAACCGTCTCCATTTTCAACAGGCAAAGCGCCGCGACAGGAGCACCCAACCGCCCTCGTCAGCAGCCGTGCGGTAGCAGMGAGAGCTCTACATGCGAAGCAGCGAAATTAATCTACACGAATAAGTGGATATTTACGCACTGATTACATAACTTTACTGGACTATTTATTCTACTGTTGTTGTTTATGTTTTCTATCCACCCGAAGTTTGTTTTTAATTGCACAATTTGCATTTATAACTGATTTCCAACTCAAAATGGAGAATCAAGAAGGCAAATACCTCCCGGAGCTCCTCGCGGAGAAAGACAGTCTGGACGTGTCATTTACTCACGCGATGAAACTTTTATCCGCAGGTAAAAACAAATGTAATTTGCAACATTTTGCCGCGTCCTTCGTTCAAAAGGATGTATATTTGATGGATTGCGTTAAGTTTTTTGTTGTTGTTGTTGCTATGTGCGTTTTGAAAAGGACGCACCCTGGCTGGATTGTGTGCACCAAACGGGACGGGTATAGCGGTTCTGTAAAACCCTGCAAACAACAAATCCTTTCATAGCCTGGCTACGACCCGTCACCACACCGCAGTTAGGCTACAGTGTGACACGTGATCTRGACACGGTTTAGCAAACGTTGGAAACAAATGGTTGAATGGAACCATTCCTAGTCGAGTTTGTGAACTTCCCCTCTTCTGAAATATCGAACTCACTTGAAAATATGCGCAAGAAGTAGCCTAAACGAAATCATACGTTCAAAGCTGCATCCCCCTCTATACATGGACCGAATGGGCTTTCTATAGCCTATGTCCGCAACCCCGAGAGAGTACGGTAGGATGCTCTCGGGTCTTTTGTCTGGCAGATACAGTACAGCCCTTTTTTTTGTGTGTGTGTGTGTGGTATAGTAGTTCACAGCAAATCACTATCACCAAAACTGAAAAATATGTTTGCTGTTCTCTGGTTGGTAGGCCTAATCCCCCGCCAAAAAGAATGTTTATTTTGGATAGAAAGAATGCTATTCAGAGCTGTGATGTARGTCACTTTGAAATGTGTATAATCACATGTCAACGCTTACCAGTTGTAGTGGTTTATCTTGAGTAGCTATTGAAGCGAAAGTTGTGAGCGTGGAGAAGAAAAAAAAGACAACTAGGCGACGTTTTGTGACAGCTCCAATTTGATACATTATAACTTGTGTGTCGATATGTTGACACGTTGTAACTGCGTGTGTAACAATATTTGTATCGTCACAGTGTAAGAATGTATGGTAGGTGGCGTTTGTCTGCAAAAACACGTGTCCTAATCCTATTCGGCCAGTGATAGACGCTATGTGTTTATGGACCGGTTTCCCGGAGACCTTTTATGTCTAGAAATTACAGTAGGTTTTAGTCCAGGCCTGCGCTTAATTTGTCTTGGAATCCCGACCTTTCTGTTTAGTCCGATCAAAATATTACAGATAAAATGATGAAAAGCTTTTGTCTGGAGAAGCACAAGCAGTTAGTTGTTAAACGTTTCCGAAAGGTGTAMAGCCTCGACTTCCAGCTGGATCTGACACACTTTTTTCCATGATGAAATATGTTTTTCCATGGGTCCTTTCAACCCATGTGTTTCGCATTATTACACAGACCTTCTGGAATTAAAATCTAACACGGTACTGTAGCCTACCATTTGATAGGGGGTTGTAGAGGTAGTTTTATAGATATCGTGTAGCCGGTTGGCCTGAATTGTTAGTCAGTGTTTCCTAAATTGTGTGTGTGTTGTTTGGCCCCTATCAACACCAGCCAGTCAGTGTCTTTTGAGATCACACATGAAGGCATGATTAATCATCGCTGCTGTATTAATGGAGACACTGTACTGTACCAGGATACTGTATCGCAGTGAATCACAATGCAAAACAATAAATAAATAAAAAATGACTTGGGAAATGCCAGGTTAAATCAGCCTGATGTGGTGTCTAATGTTACTGACCTTGATAAAGATAATCTGTCATGAGCTCATCCTAAAGACTMAAGACTGGAACCCGGCTGTGACTTTGTCCGTCACCTTTTTAAATGTCAACTCGAAGCTGTCTGAACGATGGGCTATACATGCCTACTATACAGGCCGTGTATGACCGGTGTAAAACAGGTTGCATAGATTAGCTACTGTATATCTCACCGTGGCTGTGTCCCTCGTGGACCCTTTGTCCAGTACTGATAATCATTGAGATTGTAGTGCGACACATGACTAGCGTGCTACAGAAGCCTGTACATGACTGTAGTAGTAGTGTGACTGGCTGGTTAAATGAGTACAGAACAATAGATGTATAGTGGCACAGTTGAATGTGTGCGGAGCAGAGCAGCAACCCAGACACCCCTGCTAGGCTGCTAGCAGACCTCTGGCTCCCAGCTGGTAGTGTAGTTGACACGTTTGCACGTGGCATGCTGAGACACTGTCATCGCAGGGAGTGAGGCGGTGGGCTGAAATAAATGGCGTTGTACCGTACCAGAGACTTAAGGCTCTTCTATGGCTGTACTATAGACTTAAGGCTCTTCTATGGCTGTACTGTACTATAGACTTAGTCTATTCTTACTGTATCTTAGTCCTATTTCTAGTATCTTAGTCTATTCTAACTTGTATCTTAGTACTATATCTGTGTATCTTAGTCTATTCTACTGTATCTAGTCTAGTTCTCTGTATCTCTAGTCTGTTCTTCGTATTGTAGTCTAGTTCTATCTACGTATCTTAGTCTGTATCTACTTATCTAGTCTTTCTACTGTATCTTTAGTCTATCTTCTACCTGTATCTTAGTTCTATTCTACTGTATTCTAGTCTATTCTACTGTATCTTAGTCTTTCTACTGTATCTTAGTCTGTTCTACTGTATCTAGTCTATTCTACTTAGTTCTATTAGTCTATGTCTACTCGTATCTTAGTCTATCTCTGTATCTTATCATTCTAGTACCTATTCTAACTGTATCTTAGTCTATTCTACTGTATCTTATGTCTTATTCTACTGTATCTTAGTCTATTCTTACTGTAATTTACGTTCTATTCTATCTGTGTTAGTCTGTTCTATCTGTATCTTCAGTCTATTCTCTACTGTATTTAGTCTATTCTACTGATCTTAGTCTATTCTACTGTATCTTTAGTCTATTCTACTCGTATCCTTAGTCTGTTCTACTGTATCTTAGTTTGTTCTACCATGTGTTCTTAGTTGTTTACTGTGTCTTAGTCTGTTCTACTGTTATGTTAGTCTAATCTAGTTAGTGTTGCTGTGTGTTATTGTTGTTTAAATTGTTATACACATTACTTGTTAGATATTATGCAAGCTGTTGGAGCTACACAACACAAGCATTTTCAACCCACGCATCTTACATTGCTAAACACTCGAATGTGACCAATTATCATCTGCTAAACATGTGTATGTGTACACAAATTACATCTGCTACACATGTGTATGGTGACCCAATTACATCTGCTAACCATGTTGTCATGTGACAATTACAGTCTGCTAAACATGTGTATGTGACACATTAACATTGCTAACCATGTGTATGTGGACCAATCATCAACATGTGAGCTGAACCATTACCGCACATGTATGTAACGAATTACATTCTGCTAACATGTGTACTGTGACCAAATTAATATAGCTGATACACGTTATGTGACCAATGTACATACGCATCAATGACATAAATGTGATTTGATTTGACAGTGACGGCATCGTACTCAGGAAAAAAAATGACTATCAACGGAAGGCACCATTTTAACTACACTTAATTTGTCATTATGCTATTGGTGATGGGAGGTGTCATACAGTTTAGATAATTGGGAAAATTATGTTTGACGATAATGCGTTAATAGTTGTGACTAACAATTGCAATTTATTTTTGCCTCTGCAGCAGACATATGAGAGCAATAATGTTTTGGAACATCGAATTGCAATATAAATCAAAGTAATCAAATCGCCAATACATATAGAATCGTGGGAAACCGGCTATACATTCGTATCGGCACTTTGGGGGGGGGGGGGGGGAAATAGAAGTTGGGCACGTTTACGACACTCTACTCTGTAACCTGGTTTTGACCCACCTCCAGTCACCCATGTATTCAAGACCTGCTGCTGAATGAAGGACAGGAGTAGAGAGGTAGAAGACTTACCCTCGGATACGGTTTGACCCCCCCAGTCACCCATGTAATTCAAGCCCTGCTGCTGAATGAAGGACAGGAGTAGAGAGTTAGAAGACTTACCCTCGGATACTGTTTGACAGGTATGAGCACGCGCTCCTTCAGTTTGATATCTCGACGGTGAAAAGGTCCAGGTACGCGTCTCCTCCTTCCTTCTTGGGTTCACTTTCTGGATTCTCTCGATTTCTACAAAGGGAGAATTCAACCGATTCAAACACCAAGTCTTACTATGTTACCACTTAATGTAATTTCTGTGAAAACATTAAAGCTGCAATATGTAACTTTTTTTGGGGGGGGCGACCCGACCAAATGCACATAATGATGTGAGTAGTAGATCTGTAGATATGGTCTATGTGAGATATTTCTATGCTCTCTCTTCT
>NW_019943677.1:64905-84349 GCF_002910315.2 Salvelinus sp. IW2-2015 | reverse complement strand
AGGGTCTATAGTACAGTACAGCCATGAAAGAGCCTTAGGTCTGTAGTACAGTAACAGCCATAGAAGAGCCTTAGGTCTATGTACAGCACAGCCATAGAAGAGCCTTAGGTCTATAGATACAGCCATAGAAAGCCTAGGTCCTATAGTACAGCCATAGAAGAGCCTTAGTCTTAGTACAGTACAGCCATAGAAGAGCCTTAGGTCTATTAGTACAGTACAGCCATAGAAGAGCCTTAAGTCTATAGTACAGTACACCATAGAAGAGCCTTAGTCTATAGTACAGTACAGCCATAGAAGAGCCTTAGGTCTATAGTACAGCCATAGAAGAGCCTTAGGTCTATAGTACAGCCATAGAAGAGCCTTAAGTCTATAGTACAGTACAGCCATAGAAGAGTCTTTAAGTCATATAGTACAGTACAGCCATAGAAGAGCCTTAGGTCTATAGTACAGTACAGCCATAGAAGAGCCTTAGGTCTATATACAGTACAGCCATAGAAGAGCCTTAGGTCTATAGTACAGTACAGCCATAGAAGAGCTTAGGTCTATAGTACAGCCATAGAAGAGCCTTAGGTCTATAGTACAGTACAGCCATAGAAGAGCCTTAGGTCTATAGTACAGTACAGCCATAGAAGAAGCCTTAGGTCTATAGTTACAGTACAGCCATAGAAGAGCCTTAGTCTTGTACAGTACAGCCATAGAAGAGCCTTAGTCTATAGTACAGTACAGCCATAGAAGAGCCTTAGGTCTATAGTACAGTACAACCATGAAGAGCCTTAAGTCTATAGTACAGTACAGCCATAGAAGAGCCTTAGGTCTATAGTTACTACAGCCATAGAAAGAGCCTTAGGTCTATAGTACAGCCATAGAAGAGCCTTAGGTCTAGTACAGTACAGCCAAGAAGAGCCTTAGGTCTATAGTACAGTACAGCCAAGAAGAGCCTTAAGTCTTATTAAGTACAGCCATAGAAGAGCCTTAGGTCTATAGTACAGTACAGCCATAGAAGAGCCTTAGTCTAGTACAGTACAGCCATAGAAGAGCTTAGGTCTTAGTACAGTACAGCCATAGAAGAGCCTTAGGTCTGTAGTAAGTACAGCCATAGAAGAGCCTTAGGTCTAATACAGTACAGCCATAGAAGAGCCTTAAGTCTTAGTACAGTACAGCCATAGAAGAGCCTTAAGTCTTAGTACAGTACAGCCATAGAAGAGCCTTAGGTCTATGTACACCATAGAAAGCCGTAGTCATAGTACAGCCCTAGAAGACCTTAGGTCTATAGTACAGTACAGCCATAGAAGAGCCTTAAGTCTATAGTACAGTACAGCCATAGAAGAGCCTTAGTCTATAGTACAGTACAGCCATAGAAGAGCCTTAGGTCTATAGTACAGTACAGCCATAGAAGAGCCTTAAGTCTATAGTACAGTACAGCATAGAAGAGCCTTAGGTCTATAGTACAGTACAGCCATAGAAGAGCCTTATGTCTATAGTACAGTACAGCCATAGAAGAGCCTTAGGTCTATAGTACAGCCATAGAAGGAGCCTTAGGTCTATAGTACAAGCCATAGAAGAGCCTTAGGTCTATAGTACAGTACAGCCATAGAAGAGCCTAAGTCTATAGTACAAGACAGCCATAGAAGGCCTTAGGTCTAAGTACAGTACAGCCATAGAAGAGCCTTAGTCTATAGTACAGTACAGCCATAGAAGAGCCTTAGGTCTATAGTACAGTACAGCCATAGAAGAGCCTTAAGTCATAGTACAGTACAGCCATAGAAGAGCCTTAGTCTATAGTACAGCCATAGAAGACCTAGGTCTATAGTACACCATTAAGAGCCTTAGGTCTATAGTACAGCCATAGAAGACCTTAGGTCTATAGTACACCATAGAAGAGCTTAGGTCTATGATCGTAGCTAGAGCTCAAGTCTTACAGTACAGCCATAGAAGAGCCTTAAAGTCTATAGTACAGCCATAGAAGAGCCTTAGGTCTATAGTACAGTACAGCCACTAGAAAGAGCCTTAGGTCTATAGTACAGTACAGCCATAGAAAAGCCTTAAGTCTATAGTACAGTACAGCCATAGAAGAGCCTTAGTCTATAGTACAGTACAGCCATTAGAAAAGCCTTAAGTCGATACAGTAGAATAGACTAAGATACAGTAGAATAGACTAAGATACAGTAGAATAGACTAAGATACAGTAGAATAGACTAAGATACAGTAGAATAGGTGACTCCACTTAGACCAGAGAGACTGTCAACTTTCTCTAGACAGGGTTCCTCAAATCAGAGCTTTGATGTCTTGAGTAGTTCTGGTTTTATTTGAATAATGTTCACTAATTGGCCAGAGATTCCGGTCACCCAGAGTCCCAGTTAATCCATTTCCTGGTCCCTCATTATTTTAAGCTTCACTAAAACTCTGTATTTATATGGTGATTACATGGTAGGTAGAACTTTGCACGGTGTGTGTGTGACCACGGGGTGTGTGACCACGGGGCGGGTGACCACGGGGAGTGTGACCACGGGGTGTGTGACCACGGGGCGGGTGACCACGGGGAGTGTGACCACGGGGCGGGTGACCACGGGGCGGGTGACCACGGGGCGGGTAACCACGGGGCTTTGCACAATTGTTCCATTATAGTTTCTTCATGCCTTGTTTCAAATGCCTTGTTGCCCAATTCCTTACTCTATTGAAGGTCTGACACATTTGTATTGGGAAAGGCGATATGACCCATAGTGATGTGCGGGTTGACTTATAACCCGCTGTCCCTGTGGTTATATCCGCAGGCGGGTTTAGAGTCATGAAATGTTACGTGGATGAATGACGGGGCGGGTTGAATAAAGAAAAAAACGATACCTTAAAAAAAATCTAAAAATGTATAATTATTGTGCAATTTTATATCTATAGGCTACATCAAGGTTTTTCCCCTCCCATTATTTTAGGCTATCTGGCATAGTGCGTAAGCCTAACCCGTAGGACCTAACTGTACGCGTGCCAAATAGTCTACACGCCAATCGCCAAAATGGTTTTGGGAACAGGCAGAAAAAAGTTACCGTCGATCCACAGAGGCAAAAAAAAAGGGACATTGTCGGAGTTTAATTCAATAAGAGAAAAGCTGGGAAATGGAGAGTTAAAAATAGAGTGACGTTGGGGCGGTGGCGAGAGAGGATGATGGCAGTGCTTCAAATAGTCCTATGACACGTCAAAGGGAACTGAGGCCTACTGTTCAGATGGGTTAAACTGACTCTGAAATCAGGACACTTGACYGTAGGTCTATAACCTCTCACATAGCCTTACTATTAACTCCTGCAGAATTAAGTGTTTATTGCAGTACAATGACACACACACCAAATGTAGGCTACGTTTTTTTGGACAGAAGTGGAGAAATATGTTTTAATTTGTATTTTTGCCATCTTGGGAGAATGCAAATGCAATTATTTAGCGTCTGTAGAGGTGCTGTCTTTATTAGCATCATCCAAGCTGATAGTATTTTAACCACATAAAATATGCATCCAAGGAGAACTGATATCTTATCAGAAAACTGTCACGTTCCTGGACCTGTTTTCTGTTAGTTTTATGTGTTAGTTGGTCAGGACGTGAGTTTGGGTGGGCATTTCTATGTTTCTGTTTCTATTTGGTTTTGGGTTGCCCTGGTATGGCTCTCAATTAGAGGCAGGTGTTTGACTTTCCCTCTGATTGAGAGTCATATTTAGGTAGGCTGTTCACAATGTTTGTTTGTGGTGTTGTCTCCTGTTCTCCTTTCTGGTGTCGATGTTACACCATACGGATTGTTCGGTTTGTTTTCGTGCGTTTATGTAGTCTGTCCTGCGGTCAGCGTGCTTCGTGTATATGAAGTTCGTTTGTTCAGGTCTGTCTACATCGTTTTGTTATTTTGTTAGTAATATCCAGTATAGTTCGTTTTCGTCTTTGTCTATTTTGTTTATTTAATAAATATTATTGTATTCACAACCTGCTGCAGGCTTGTTTCGCATCACTTTCCCCTCTTCGTATGAAGAGGAGAGGAACGCCGTTACCGAGGAACATGGTTGGCGGGCGTTTTCACAGAAAATCTGTTTCCTTACAACCGGTCAAACTGATGTCATTTGGAAACCTAGCACAGAAAATCTGTTTCCTTACAACCGGTCAAACTGATGTCATTTGGAACTAGCACAGAAAATCTGTTTCCTTACAACGGTCAAACTGATGTCATTTGGAAACCTAGCACAGAAAATCTGTTTCCTTACAACCGGTCAAACTGAATGTCATTTGGAAACCTAGCACAGAAAAATCTGTTTCCTTACAAACCGGTCAAACTGATGTCATTTGGAAACCTAGCACAGAAAAATCTGTTCCTTACAACCGGTCAAACTGATGTCATTTGGAAACCTAGCACAGAAAATCTGTTTCCTTACAACCGGTCAAAACTGATGTCATTTGGAAACCTAGCACAGAAAATCTGTTTCCTTACAACCGGTCAAACTGATGTCATTTGGAAACCTAGCACAGAAAATCTGTTTCCTTACAACCGGTCAAACTGATGTCATTTGGAACCTAGCACAGAAAATTCTGTTTTCCTTACAACCGGTCAACTTATGTCATTTGGAACCTAGCACAGAAAATCTGTTCCTTACAACCGGTCAAACTGATGTCATTTGGAAACCTAGCACAGAAAATCGTTTTCCTTACAACCGGTCAAACTGATGTCATTTGGAAACCTAGCACAGAAATCTGTTTCCTTACAAACGCGGTCAAACTGATGTCATTTTGGAAACCTAGCACAGAAAATCTGGTTTCCTTACAACCGGTCAAACTGATGTCACTTGAAACCTAGCACAGAAAATCTGTTTCTTACAACGGTCAAACTGATGTCATTTGGAAATAGCACAGAAAATCGTTAAATTTTTTACATTTTTTATGTTATTTTTGATCCAGACGGTTAGCTACGGCTTTTGAGTTATTGCATATTCACTTCTCCCGGTCAATTAAAAAATATCTTTGCTCTGCAAAAGAGAAGAGAATGACAGAGAAACGTATCGACGTCAACTAGCTTGAAGCATTCACATTCTATCCCTTTATGACATCATTTGTATGAGGAAGAGTTGATTTAGTCTTCTGTAGTGGCAACATGTAATGAACAGAAGAGAAGCTGCATCTATCTAATTATAGACAAAGTCGACTAACAAATAGCCTACCGAAATGTCTGGAATTATAGCAGAAACATCTATTTAGCCCCCCAAAAAATTGTTGCACCCCCCCTGTCAAAAATATTGTGCTCACCCCCCTGTCAAAAAAAATTGTGCACCCCCTGTCAAAAAATGTGCCTGCACCTCCCCTGTCAAAAAAATTGTGCACCCCCCTGTCAAAACAAAAATGTGCACACCCCCTGTCAAAAACAACCCTGTCATGTGCACCCCCCTGTCGTCAAAAAAGTAATTCCGCCGTCCTCTGACTGTAGCCAACCGAGCTTGTTCTATATTAGCGGTTAGGGTGTGGCCTCTGAGTTTCTACTTCATCACATGTATAGTCGGGCCAGTTATGTGTGGGTTATTAGCAATTGCGGGTGGTTGCAGGTGACGCAAACAGCTGACCATGCACCACTAATGACCCGCACTGAAACTCTATGGTTTTATGCAACAAGTACAGAACACACAGCCATATGCTTCCCTGCACGCTGGTACACAAGAAACCATGTTAGATATTCTGTGGTCTGAACCTGTCTTGTTTGTCCTGTTTCAGTTCAAACTTTGTGGGGAAGATTCTTGGCCCTGCAGGGCAACACAATCAAACGGCTTCAGGAAGAGGACTGGGGCCAAGATCTCATGTACTGGGCAAAGTCCATGAGGGACAAGGCGAAAGGTGAGGACCTGGCAGTACAGCACACACACCTGGCCATGTTAACACACCAACGCCTGGCATGTTTACACACACACACCTGGCATGTTACACACACACCTGGCATGTTAACGAACATGTACACAACACACCTGGCATGTTACACACACACCTGCGATGTTATCACACACCTGGCATGTTATCCACACACCTGGCATGTTACCACACACACCTGGCATGTTCAACAGCACGACACACACTGGCATGTTACACACACACCTGGCATTGTCACACACACACCTGCATGTTACACACACACTGGCATTCACACACACACCTGCATGTTACCACACACACACCTGGCATGTTACACACACACACAACACACCTGGCATGTTCACACACGCATACACCACACACACCCAACCACACTGCATATGGATACACACACACACACACACACACACACACACACACACACACACACACACACACACACCTGGCATTGTTAAACACACACACACACACACACACACACAGCACACACAACCCCTGGCATGTTACACACACACACATACAAACACCTGGCATGTTACACACACAACACACACACACCACACACACACACACACACAACACAACACACACACACACACACACACACACACACACACACACACACACACCTGGCATGTTACACACCTGGCATGTTATAACACACCTGGCATGTTATACACACCTGGCATGTTATACACACCTGGCAGTTACACACCTGATTATAATACACCTGGCATTTATACACACCTGGCAGTTATACACACTGGCATGTTATAACACCTGGCATGTTATACACAAAACCTGGCATGTATATACACCTTTTTTGGCATGTTTTGGGGTATACAACCCAAAACCTGCATGTTATACACACCTGCATGTTATACACACCTGCATTGTATACACACCTGGCATGTTACACACACCCTGGCATGTATACACAGACCCAGACCGGGGTGGCTTGTCTTCCTCAATAAGCTCTCTAACTGTCCTGTGTTGTTGTGTTTCAGGAGGAGGGTCTGAGGAAAGGTGGTGAGCCCAAGTACGCACACCTGTCTATGGAGCTGCATGTCTTCATCGAGGTGTTTGCCCCCGTGCCCGAGGCTTATCTACGCATGGCACACGCCATGGAGGAAGTCAAGAAGTTCCTGTTTCCTGTGAGTGGAATTAGACTTTTATTAAGTGTGGTGGTTCTGTAAGTTCCAGTGCTTTTATTTTCCTTGTCTGCCCCTAAAATAAATAATTAAAGGTGCAAGTTGAAMCCAAATAAGKTTCTTGAGAGCGGTGCTATACGGGAACCATTTTAGTGTCTCTGAAGAACCACAAAATGGGAAGRTTCTATGAAGAACCAAACAAAACCAGTAATGTTTCGGCCCTCTAGGACCAGAGTTGCTGTATGGTTTTAAGCCTTATTTGCATATTTCCCAGGGTGCCTTTTTCAAGTGAATCTTCAAGTTATCATTACCACCATGACGGTGTTTGCTAGTGACAGAGACATGATTGTTGCATTCATTTTTAGTCTTGTGGCCTTCACCAAGTGAGCTCCTAAGTGAATATGTTGTCATTAAAAGTACAATACATAGTTCATAAGGCCTTCTTTTAAGGGCCTAGTTTTACCCTAATACAGTGGCCCGAAACTCCTAGTTTACTCCCTTTTTAAGGGCCTAGTTTACAGGCTGCACCAAACTGCAAATCCCATTATACTGGCTTGCGAAGTGATGTGTAATTCCTATTGACATCCACCCAGAGTGGGGATATCCAACATTTGGATTTGTTATTCACCTGCAACATGCATTCAGAATGACTGCCAGGGTATGATTTTAAATATCACACTACATACACCATATAAACTGGAGCATTTCAGTAACGGGTGCTATAAGTCCAAGTAACAGATTGGAATATTCTAGAAAAATGCTTTTATTTATGTTTAGGGGCTCCCAAGTGGCGCAGCGGTCTAMGACACTGCATCTTAGTGCTAGATGCGTCACTACAGATCCTGGTTCGATTCCAAGCGGTGATTGGGAGTCCCATAGGGCGGCACACAATTGGCCCAGCGTTGTCCGGGTTAGGGTTAAGCCGGGGTAGGCTGTCATTGTAAAATAAGAATTTGTTCTTAACTTACTTAAAGATGAAAAAAAWAWATATTTGAGAAGCATAACATTAATTAATCAATCAATCAATGTACCTGCAGAAACAGATATTGAAACAAACACTTTTAAAAATCAACCTGCAATGAAGCATGCTGGGAAATATGATGCGTGGTTAAACTCTGGTTACTAACACCAACACTGGGGTTCTTTCCACACCACCTGAGTGTTAATTTAACTCTTGAATCGACACTAGAAACGTTACACTGGAAAAAAACAACACTAGCTAAGACTGCCCAATTTGCTGTGTCCTATGAAAGGGACACATCTGCAGGCTTCCATACATTTTCAAGAACCTTTTAGAATTCTGAAGAACCATTGACGCCACGTCAAGAACCCCACGCTTCACTCAAAGGTTMTTTTTATCGGGCAAGAGTTCTCTTAAGAGCTGAGGAAGAACCATTTAAGAAACAGTGTACCTTGTCAAGGTCGTGATAAGTTGCAAAAACTGTAGTATTTTTATTAGGCAAGTGCAGGTTACTTTTCAAGACACAAATATATATATATATTTTTCATTATTTGTATGAAATGGTTCTGATACCTAAACAGTTATCAAATGCTATTGATTGGTCTGTTTTGAACAGTTTGACACGATACACAAAGCAAGCACCACGTCATTCGATGGACTGACCAACGATGTGTCTGCTTACCTGGAATAACCAGCCTTGACGGGGCAGCGAGCCTGAGCCGATAAACAATAGGCTTNGGGCAGCGAGCCTGAGCCGATAAACAATAGGCTTAAAAAGAATTGGGTCACTTTCACCGTGCCTGCAGGGTGCCCCCATATGGCTCTAAATATCCGTAAGCCTCCTGTGTTAGAAGAGGAGGGCAGTGCTACCCAGAGACACTCCTCTAACTGCCGAGTTACACCGGGGCATCTGGAAAATAGTAGGCTTTTAACTGCTTCTCTGGATCCGTAGCTATGCCAGCATGAGCGAAATTCTTGAAAATAGAWTAGAGCATAATTTTACTGTTCAGTGCGAACCTCTCGCGAAGCTGTGTTGCTTACTCCCAGGTTTCATTGAAATTAGCAGGTTACTCATACAGGTTGTGAAGGCGTTTGTTCGGCATAGGCCAAGATCATAGCACCGATACTACAACAAAAATGGTACCTCTAATTATTTAGAAAAATTCTTAGAAACGTTTTGCATATGGAGGTTGCTGTTATCCTAGATCTGTTTCTGTGGAGACCTTGAGTAACAGCATTCTGAGAAAATGGCCCCCAGCTCAACTCTGGTGGCCCATTCCTGTAGCWTTGGGGACTGCCATGTTGCCACTTATACTTTGGAAGGATTCCAAGCTGGAGAATTATGGTTGGAATTCTGGAAGCTGATGAACTCTTTTGAATATTGCTATCCTACAGATGTAGGATCTTAATTTGATCACCCTGTAGTKGCAGGAAATGTCCKGTACAGAAGGAAATGCAAAATTSTAGTGTATTTGAGKCTTCTAAAATKTGTAATTTCCATTTCTGACTTAATTTGCCCTAACTAAAAATKKATCAACCCCTACAAAAAGGTCCATGAATGATAATCCACACAATRATTCACATTTCCTCTGGCCGTAGGAATATTTTCCTGCTGTGAGAAACTGGTCAAAATGAATATCCTGTATCTGTAGCTTTGCGGTATTTTGTCGTGACTTTACTTTCATTMATCTGATGACAGTTAATTCGAAAAAATAACAATGTATAGTTGTTACCCGATTTAAAATAAAAGATTAATCATGTAATAATTAACTCATTAGGAATTTGGGGCACCACGAGAGCGGTTGTTTAAAGCGTGACCATCTCCCGAATGAAACTCGAAAGGTCCTTACCTATCATATACATAAAACAGTCAACGTAGTAAAAGTAAGAAATGTATTTACGCCGTTTATCTCTGTCGGAACCAGCCCTCCTTCGAAAGAGTGTTGGTTTGGCCTTTCAGTGGCATGCTTGTTTGTCCAAAAAGGGTCCCCTCTTTTTCCCAGTCTTCTTTCTGCTGTTCACTCTGGACGATGCGCCTAGGGTAATGGTTAGCCAGCTGTGTCGATGGTTCCCCTCGGTGATGCGAGTCGGAGAATACGGTGATTTGAGAATAGTGTAGGATGGGATGGTTTGAATAGTAGTAGTATGGTACCACTTAAATTCGCTTTTCTTGATATCTGACTTGGGACAGCTAATCAGCCATATCTGTGATTGTCTAGGAGATGAGCTTCTCTCCTACACCTCATGTTGATATTCAGTGTTCAGGATTCAGACCACTTTACACGCACAGCTGCAACCTGCCAATGTTCTGGTCTAGTATGTTAATTCTTAGCTCGTCCCTATGCTCTGGTCAAAAAGGACAGTTCCATCAGGCTGGCACACTCTCTGACCTCACTCGGGGCGTGGCTACTTACCATGCAAAGGTATATGATAGCAAATTATCTCTTATGACTCCTTCAATTTACATTCCTATCTTAACACGAATACTTTCATCATTTGGCATATTATATGCACATAGTATTGGATGGAAACTTGACAGATAAAAGGGATATTCTTTCCAAGTTACAGTATTTTGTTTATACCATTTTAATTGATATCACACAATAAAAACCAACATGACATTAGTTTTCTATAGCTGACCTCTGACCGTTCCCCACATTCTTCTGTTAGWAATATTGTTGCAGTATTCACTTTTGAACGTATTTGAGTTTCGGCAGGAAAAGCCTGTTAACAAAGACATTCCTTTTGTTCGTACTGGAGGGAGAGAAAGAGTCCCCTTCTGCTGTAATTTACAACAGAACTGTCAACACCTCCAGCAGCCCCCCCCCCCCCTCCTCTGTGGGTGAGACAGGGTCTGGTTACTGTCATCTATTGCCAAGCTGATCATACCCATTCTGATCCTCACAAGACAGTCATGACAATTTGTTAACCTGTTGTGGTGTTATTCCCATATGCTGCAGAAGTTGTTTGGTTATTGATATTCTAGCTATGCAGTACTTGCATATCTTAATTTCCCTGTAAAGAAGATGCAAAAATCATATACAGTACCAGTCAAAAGTTTTGACACCTACTCATTCCAGGGTTTTTCTTAATTTTTTACTATTTTCTACATTGTAGAATAATAGTGAATACATCAAAACTATGAAAATACACATATGGAATCATGGAGTAACCAAAAGAGTGTTAAACAAATCAAAATATATTTGAGATTCTTCAAATTAGCCACCCTTTGGCTTGATGGCAGCTTTGCACACACTTGGCATTCTCTCAACCAGCTTCGAGGTAGTTACCTGGAATGCATTTCAATTAACAGGTGTGTCTTGCTAAGTTAATTTGTGGAATTTCTTTCCTTAATGTGTTTGAGTCAATCATTTGTGTTKTGACAAGGTAGGGGTGGTATACAGAAGATGGCCCTACTTGGTATAAGACCAAGTCCATATTATGGCAAGAACAGCTCAAATAAGCAAAGAGAAACAACAGTCCATCATTACTTTAAGACATTAAGGTTTTTATTTATATTTTATTTAACTAGGCAAGTAACTAGGCAAGTCAGTTAAGAACAAATAAACATTATTTACAATGACGGCCTACCAAAAGGCAAAAGGCCTCCTGCGGGGACGGGGGCTGGGATTAAAAATATAACATAAAATTAAAATATAGGACAAAACACACATCACGACAAGAGAGACACTACTCAAAGAGAGACCTAAGACAACAACATAGCATGGCAGCAACACATGACAGCACAAAACATGGTACACACATTATTGGGCATAGACAGCAGCACAAAGGGCAAGAAGGTAGAGACAACAATACATCACACGAAGCAGCCACAACTTTCAGTAAGAGTGTCCATGATTGAGTCTGAGTGAAGAGATGGACATAAAACGGTCCAGTTTGAGTGTTTTTTTTGCAGCTGGATCCAGTCGCAAGTGGCAGCGAACTGAAAAGAGGAGAGACCCAGGGATGTGCGTGCTTAGGGGACCTTTAACAGAATGTGACTGGCAGAACRGGTGTTGTATGTGGAGGATGAGGGCTGCAGTAGATATCTCAGATTGGGGGGAGCGAGTCCTGAGAGGGTTTTATAAATAAGCATCAACCAGTGGGTCTTGCGACAGGTATACACAAATTACCAGTTTACAGGGGAGTATAGAGTGCAGTGATGTGTCCTATAAGAAGGAAATGGTGGTAAATCTGATGGCTGAATGGTAAAGAACATCTAGCTCCTTGAGAGCACCCTTACCTGCTGATCTATAATTTACGTCTCTATAATCTGGCATGGGTAGGATGGTCATCTGAATCAGGGTTTGTTTGGCAGCTGGGGTGAAAAAAGAGCGATTACGATAGAGGAAACCAAGTGTAGATTTAACTTTAGCCTGCAGTCTTTATATGTGCTGAGAGAAGGACAGTGTACCATCTAGCCATTCTCCCAGTCACTTGTAGGAGGTGACTACCTCAAGCTCTAAACCCTCAGAGGTAGTAMTCACACCTGTRGGGAGAGGGGCATTCTTCTTACCAAACCACATGACCTTTGTTTAGAAGGTGTTCAGAAAAAGGTTAAGGGTAGAGAATGCTTGTTGGATACTAAGAAAGCTTTGTTGTAAAGCTTTTAACGTCAGTTAACCAGTATAAGGTCAGTCAATCCAGGACAATTTCAAGAACTTTCAAAGTCTCTTCAAGTGCAGTCGCAAAAAMCATSAAGCACTATGATGAAACTGGCTCTCATGAGGACCGCCACAGGAAAGGAAGACCCAGAGTTACCTCTGCTGCAGAGGATAAGTTCATTAGAGTTACCAGCCTCAGAAATTACAGCCCAAATAAATGCTTCACAGAGTTCAAGTAACAGACACATCTCAACATCAACTGTTCAGAGGAGACTGCCTTCATGGTCGAATTCTGCAAAGCAACCACACAATAAGAAGAAGAGATTTGCTTGGGCGAAGAAACACAACAATGGACATGCGAAATCTGGCTTTGGTCTGATGAGTCCAAATTTGAGATTTTTGGTTCCAACCGCCGTGTCTTTGTGAGACGCAGAGTAGGTGATCAGATGATCTCTGCATGTGTGGTTCCCACCGTGAGCATGGAGGAGGAGGTGTGATGATGTCGGGCTGCATTGCTGGTGACACTGTCAGTGATTTTATTTAGAATTCAAGGCACCTTAATCAGCATGGCTACCAAAGCATTCTGCAGCGATAAGCCATCCCATCTGGTTTGCGCTTAGTGGGACTATGATTTTGTTTTCAAACGAGACAATGACCAACAACACACCTCCAGGCTGTGTAAGGGCTATTTGACCAAGAAGGAGAGTGATGAGTGCTGCATCAGATGACCTGGCCTCCACAATCACCCGACCTCAAACCAATTGAGATGGTTTGGAATGAGTTGGACCGCAGAATGAAGGAAAATCAGCCAACAAGTGCTCAGCATATGTGGGACCTCCTTCAAGACTGTTGGAAAAGCATTCCAGGTGGTTGACAGAATCCCAAGTGTGTGCAAATCTGTCATCAAGGCAAAGGGTTGGCTACTTTGAAGAATCTCTTAATATTTCTGATTTAACACTTTGCTTACTAAATGATTCCGTGGTGTATTTCACAGTTTTGATGTCTTCATTATTATTCACAATGTAGAAAATAGTAAAATAAAGGAAAAAAACCTTGAATGAGTAGGTGTTTCAAAATGTTTAGACGGTACTGTTTGGTTCATATGGGGCAATGTAAAGCAGTGATTTGATGTAACACTGTGATTTCCCAGACAGACTTGTTTTAGATTGGAGTGCTCAGTATAACAGCCATTAATTATCCCTCTGAAAGATTCTAGGTTAGCGAGCTTCATTTGTCTCTTTTGAAGTGGATCGATTTTTTTTTTTCTAAGCTGGGAAGGCAGTCTGTCTCTCTCCCTGCCCCCCCCCCCCCCCCTCTCTGTCTAAGTCCCTCTGTTAGTCTTAATAATTAGTTAGCTTAGGTAGAAACGATCTAATGTATAGCAAAGTATTAACTGTCTAAATTGTTAAGCAAAGGCAATGCCGTGTTGCTCTTGGCCATGGATTAGTACATAATCAGACAAATGGTTTTCTGTGTGTTGTCACTCTAGAGATGAGTGGAGAACATGCCGCCCTAAAGTGCTCTCTATTCCTTACATGATGCACGCAGTACTTTTGACCCGGGGCCCATAGTGCATAGTAGTGGGAACAGTATAAGGATGGTGGCRTTTTGAGACGTGACCTCGGATCGTGGTTCTACCCCCAAAAATGACTCTCTCTGGGGAAAGACTACGTCCGATGCTTGGTGTGTGAAAGGTTCGCTCCTGCAGGAGGATGTATCATTATTTATCTGTTTCTCCAATAAACAGAGGAAAATATGGAAGATTTACCACTAGAGTACATTCACTAGTTCTTTTACCTTGACTATGTAGGGACTAGGGTGCTGCGTATACGCACACATACACACTTTGCGTGACACACACACACACACACACACAAACACACACATACACACTGTTTTAAAAGGCTTCATGAGACATGCTCTTTATTGCCTGCTGCCTTGCTCTTTTAGTCATTAGAGGAATGGTTTGTATTGAGCGGCTTAGTAATTACCTTTCCTCTCTTCCCTCCTTCCCTATCCTCCGTCCGTCTTTACTACCAACCCTCCTCCTGTCTGTCCTCTTCCTCTCTCTCTCTCTCTCTCTACCTTCTTTCTCTCTCTGTGCAGGACATGATGGATGACATCTGTCAGGAACAGTTCATGGAGATGGGTTATCTGAACGGGGGCCAGGAGCACGGGCCAGGGGCCCCACGAGGTAGAGGCGGACCACCGGGCCCCAGGGGCCGAGGAGGGCCACCGGGACAAACAGGGSCATCCAGGTAACCAGACAGACTCAGGATGACATTTATCAAGGTGGCTGATGACAATTCATTGTCTGGTCTATCTATGTCTGGTCCTCTTCTTTCCTTCTTTCTCTCTTCCTCCATCTCTCCAGGGGTAGAGGTATGCTCCCACGTGGAGGTGCMACAAGGGGAGGTGCGCCCCGCGGAGGGCCAGCCAGAGTTGGGGTAGTGAGGGGGGCACCGGCAGGAAGAGGGGGACCTCCAGCTGCCCCCGCCCGAGGGGGAGCAACGCCCCGAGCCAGACCCCCTGCCCCTGGGGGACCACCCAGGATGCCCCCCCCACACCAACACGCCCCAGCACACGGACAATATGAGGAATATGTAAGTTAAAATATCAATTCRTTTTTAAAATAACTGTTCAGTCCTTTATCATTCCATACATGAAACATGTATTATCCAATGACGTTTTAGAGTCGTAAGATCTCTTACACGTTTTATTTTAGCTAGTCGATTTTTTTCCCCACCAATCATGTTGTAGTTATTAAGATACATTGTAACAATGACCATACTATGATTCAGAGAACACCTTCATTGTGTAAAGCTTTGAACCCTATAATGAATAGTTAAGAATGTAATCTGGTTCGTTTATTTAACCCTAATTTATCCAGGTTAGTTGAACTCTATTTCACCAGGGGAGATCAGACAGTACTAGTAGTGGGAGTCGACGAGTAATGCGTTATTGTAGAGAGCATATCGAGTGAAGCAACAGCCCTGCCTGGTCTACCTTTTTATAAGACATTTGTACAGTGGCATTTTAAAGAACTACCCCTGTTTTTATATTTGTAAAGCAGTGATTGAATGTAACACTGTGATTTCCCAGACAGACTTGTTTAGATTGGAGTGCTCAGTATAACACCATTAATTCCCCTCTGAAAATGATTCTAGTTAGCGAGCTTCATTTGTCTCTTTTGAAGTGGATCGATTTTTTTTTTCTAAGCTGGGGAAGGCAGTCTGTCTCTCTCCCTGCCCCCCCCCCCCCCTCTCTGTTAGTCTTAATAATTAGTTAGCTTTAGGTAGAAACGATCTAATGTATAGCAAAGTATTAACTGTCTAAATTGTTAAGCAAAGGCAATGCCGTGTTGCTCTTGGCCATGGATTAGTACATAATCAGACAAATGGTTTTTCTGTGTGTTGTCACTCTAGAGATGGAGTGAGAACATGCCGCCTAAAGTGCTCTCTATTCCTTACATGATGCACGCAGTACTTTTGACCCGGGGCCCATGTGCATAGTAGTGGAACAGTATAAGGATGGTGGCATTTTGAGACGTGACCTCGGATATCGTGGTTCTACCCCAAAATGACTCTCTCTGGGGAAAGACTACGTCCGATGCTTGGTGTGTGAAGGTTCGCTCCTGCAGGAGGATGTATCATTATTTATCTGTTTCTCCAATAAAGAGGAAAATATGGAAGATTTACCACTAGAGTACATTCACTAGTTCTTTTACCTTGACTATGTAGGGACTAGGGTGCTGCGTATACGCACACATACACACTTTGCGTGACACACACACACACACACACAAACACACACATACACACTGTTTAAAAGGCTTACATGAGACATGCTCTTTATTGCCTGCTGCCTTTGTCTTTTTAGTCATTAGAGGAATGGTTTTGTTTATTTACTTCTCATACTCTCTCTTCCCTCCTTCCTATCCTCCGTCCGTCTTTACTACCAACCTCCTCCTGTCTGTCCATCTTCCTCATCTTCTCTCTCCTTCTACATACTCCAACTCCGTCAAGTGCTTGGTAACTACCAAACTCCAACCCTCACTCCTGGTCTGTTTCTTCCTTTCTCTCTCGTCTCTCTACCTTCTTTTCTCTCCTACTGTGCAGGACATGATGGACGTTGACAATCTGTCAGCGAGACAGTCATTGGAGATGTGGTTTATAACTTGAGGGGCAGGAGATACGTGGCCGGGCAACGACGATAGGTAGAACGGCGTCAATATGCAGAATCCTGACCATTCCGGCCGCCAGGGGCCGATGACGAAGGGCGTCGTGTTAGTTTACAACAAGGGCCATAACCAGGTAACCAGATCACGAACTACAGGATGACATGTTTTTCAAGGGTGGCTTGAATGACAATTTTACTTTATTTGTGCTGAGTCCATACCTACTTCGATGTCTAAGTGACTTCTCGGGCTTTCTTTTTTCGAATTCCTGTTTCTCCTCTACCTCTCATCTCTTCAAGGGGTAGTATGGTATGCTCCCACGTGGAGGTGCCACAACCTAGGGGAGGTTTGACGGCCCTTCGCGGAGAGGTGCCTGCCAAGAGTTGGGAGTAGATGAGGGGGCACACTGTGTAGGAAAGAGGAGAGCAAATCCAATCCAAAGTTGGTCTCTTTTTGCGGTCATTGCCCCACTCTTGAATGTTGGCATGTGATGAGTCAACCGCCCCCCGTAGCCCTAGACACAACCAATGACTTCTACATGGGGGGACAATAAATCCACATCGACGTGATGAACTCATGGGGGTGCCACTCATCTTCACCACTAGCAATGTAATTGCTGCCCCATTACTTAAAAACAATTCCAAATGTCAGCTTGGAACCCCAACACGCCCCCCGCCACAGGACAATATAAGGATTGTAGCACGGGACTTTAAAAAGGTACTCAATTTCATTTTTTAAAATAAAATGATTCAGGGTTGCACTTTATCATTCCAATACGTGAAGGAATGTAGTTGGGAGGAATAATGACCGATATTTTATGTAAGTTTCGTGGGAATAAGTTTATCTCTGTATATTCATTTACGTTTTTATAGTGGGTTATAGGTAGGTCACGGAGGTCGTTTTTAAGCTCTCACACAATCACTGTTTTTGAGTGGTGCCAAAACAGTTTTATTATAAAAGATACATTGTAACAATGACCATACTTGATCAGAGAAACACCTTCATTGTGAAAGCTTTGAACCCTATAATGAATAGTTAAGATGTAATCTGGTTCGTTTATTAAACCCTAATTTATTCCAGGTTAGATGACTCTATTTCACCAGGGGAGATCAGACAGTACTAGTAGTGGGAGTCGACTGTAATGCGTTATTGTAGAAAGCATATCGAGTGAAGCAACAGCCCTGCCTGGTCTACCTTTTTATAAGACATTTGTACAGTGGCATTTTAAAGAACTACCCTGTTTTTATATTTGGATTCACATTTATTTTTGTACCTCTGGTTTGGTAATGACAGCCTCAGTACCTCTGGGTTAAGGTTTGGTAATGACAGCTCAGTCCCTCTGGGTTAGGGTTTGGTAATAACAGCTCAGTACCTCTGGGTTAGGGTTTGGTAATACAGCTCAGTACTCTGGGTTAGGGTTTGGTAATGCAGCTCAGTACCTCTGGGTTTGGGTTTGGTAATGACAGCTCAGTACCTCTGGGTTAGGGTTTGTGAATGCCAGCTCAGTACCTCTGGGTTAGGGTTTGGTAATCTACCGTCTAGTACTGTGGGTTAAGGTTTGGTAATAAAGCTCAGTACCTCTGGGTTAAGGGTTTGGTAATGACAGCTCAGTACCTCTGGGTTAAGGTTTGGTAATACAGCTCAGTACCTCTGGGTTAGGTTTGGTAATACAGCTCAGTACCTCTGGGTTAGGGTTTGGTAATACAGCTCGTACCTCTGGGTTAGGTTTGGTAATAACAGTTCATACCTCTGGGTTAGGTTTGGTAATGACAGCTCAGTACCTCTGGGTTAGGTTTGGTAATGTACAGCTCAGTACCTCTGGGTTAGGGTTTGGTAATATCAGCTCAGTACCTCTGGGTTAGGTTTTTTGTAAACAGCTCAGTACCTCTGGGTTAGGGTTTGGTAATAACAGCTCAGCTACCTCTGGGTTAGGGTTTGGTAATCCTCAGCTCAGTACCTCTGGGTTAGGTTTGGTAATAACAGCTCAGTACCTCTGGGTTAGGGTTTGGTATAACAGCTCAGTACCTCTGGTTAGGGTTTGGTAATTAAAGCTCATACCTCTGGGTAGGGTTTGGTAATTTTTGGTAAGTGCTGAATCAGTGACCTCTGGGTTAGGGTTTGGTAATGGAGACCTAGCTCATGTTACCGCTTAGATTGTCGGGGGCTTTGAGGAGGATCTTGGTAATAACAGCATCATTTGTATCTCTGGGTTAAAAAAAGGTTTGGTAAGATAGGACTGGGCTAACATTCAGTACCAAATTTTGGGAAAGTCAAAGGTGGTCTGATTTTCTTGGGTTATTGGGTCTCTTGGTAATGCGGGGCTGCTACAAGGGTAGCTACGCATACTATTGCATGTATTAAAGACCAAGGCTTCGAGTACTTTCCACATTCTGTGGTTGGGATTTTTGTCGTTTAAATAGGCTGGCTGTAGAAGGTAACAAAGGGTAGGTTCGATGTCGAAATTACGATTATACAGACTTCAGGTAGCCTCTTTTGGGTTAAGGTGCGTGTATTAATTACAATGCTTTGTACCCTTTGGGTCTTTGGCTAATGGCTGCGTTCATTGTAAATTTCTCATACATTGCAAGTAAACCGTAGCTCTAGTAACCGGGTCTGTGGTTTAAGGTTCGGTTAATTACAGCTCGTACCTTTTGGGTTTGGTAATGGCTGTTGCTCA
>NW_019943677.1:54668-64880 GCF_002910315.2 Salvelinus sp. IW2-2015 | reverse complement strand
TTTGGATTCACATTTATTTATGTACCTCTGGTTTGGTAATGACAGCTCAGTACCTCTGGGTTAAGGTTTGGTAATGACAGCTCAGTACCTCTGGTTGGGTTTGTAATACAGCTCAGTACCTCTGGGTTAGGGTTTGGTAATACAGCTCAGTACCTCTGGTTAGGTTTGGTATAAGCTCAGTACTCTGGTTGGGTTTGGTAATGACAGCTCAGTACCTCTGGTTAGGGTTTGGTATGACAGCTCAGTACCTCTGGGTTAGGGTTTGGTAATTACAGCTCAGTACCTCTGGGTTAGGTTTGGTAATACAGCTCAGTACCTCTGGGTTAGGTTTGGTAATGACAGCTCAGTACCTCTGGGTTAGGTTTTGTAATACAGCTCAGTACCTCTGGGTTAGGGTTTGGTAATAACAGCTCAGTACCTCTGGGTAGGGTTTGGTAATTACAGCTCAGTACCTCTGGGTTAAGGTTTTGGTAAAACAGCTCAGTACTTGGGCTCAAGGTACACAACATTGCAGTAAAACCAGCTCTATCAGACTGATTGCTCCTTAATGGAAGTTCTTCTTTGCCAATTTATTTACAGTCTAGAACTCGTCTACAGGCGAATGTTATTCAAATCAAATTGTATTTGTCACATTCACATGTTTAGCAGATGTTACTGCGTGTGTAGTAAAATGCGTGTGTTTCTAGCTCCAACTGTACAGTAATATCTAACAATTCACAACAATACACACAAATCTAAAAGTAAAATAATGGAATTAAGCAATATATAAATATTAGGACGAGCAATGTCGGAGCGGCATAGACTAAAGTACAGTAGAATAGAATACAGTATATACATATGAGATGAGTAAAGCAAAAATATGTAAACATTATTAAAGTGACTAGTGTTCAATTATTAAAGTGGCCAATGATTTCAAGTCTGTATATGGGGCAGGAGCCTCAAAGGTGCAGGATTAGGTAACTGGGTGGAAGCCACCTAGTGATGGCTATTTAACAGTCTGATGGCCTTGAGATAGAAGCTGTTTTTCAGTCTCTTGGTCCCAGCTTTGATACACCTATACTGACCTCGCCTTCTAGATGATAGAAGGGTGAACAGCCAGTAGCTCGGCTGGTTGTTGTCTGTGATGGTCTTTTTGGCCTTCCTGTGACATCGGGTGCTGTAGGTGTCCTGGAGGGCAGCTAGTTTGCCCCTGGTGATGCGTTGGGCAGACCACACCAACCTCTGGAGAGCCCTGCGGTTGAGGGCAGTGTAGTTGCCGTACCAGGCAGTGATACAGCCCGACAGGATACCCTCAATTATGCATCTGTAAAAGTTTGAGGGTTTTAGGTGCCAAGCCAAATTTCTTCATCCTCCTGAGGTTGAAGAGGCACTGCTGCGCCTTCTTCACCACACTGTCTATGTGGGTGGACCATTTCAGATCGCCAGTGATGTGTACGCCAAGGAACTTGAAGCTTTCCGCCTTCTCCACTGCGGTCCCGTCGATGTAGATAGGGGCGTGCTCTCTCTGCTGTTTCCCTAAGTCCACGATCATCTCGTTTTGTTGACGTTGAGTGAGAGGTTGTTTTCCTGACACCACACTCCCAGAGCCTAGCTCCTGTCTCTTATACACATCTAGATGTGTATAAGAGACAGGTTGCCGTACCAGGCAGCGATACAGCCCGACAGGATGCCCTCAATTATGCATCTGTAAAAGTTTGAGGGTTTTAGGTGCCAAGCCAAATTTCTTCAGCCTCCTGAGGTTGAAGAGGCACTGCTGCGCCTTCTTCACCACACTGTCTATGTGGGTGGACTATTTCAGATCGTCAGTGATGTGTACGCCAAGGAACTTGAAGCTTCTCCACTGCGGTCCCGTCGATGTGGATAGGGGCGTGCTCTCTCTGCTGTTTCCCTAAGTCCACGATCATCTCGTTTTGTTGACGTTGAGTGAGAGGTTGTTTTCCTGACACCACACTCCCAGAGCCCTCACCTCCTCTCTGTAGGCTGTCTCGTCATTGTTGGTAATCAGTCCTACTACTGTTGTGTCGTCTGCGAACTTGATGATTGAGTTGGAGGCGTGTGCGGCCAGTCATGGGTGAACAGGGAGTACAGGAGGGGGCTGAGCATGCACCCCTGTGTTGAGGATCAGCGAATTGGAGGTGTTGTTTCCTATCTTCACCACCTGGAGGCGGYCCGTCWGGAAGTACAGGACTCAGTTGCACAGGACGGGAATCAGACCCAGGGCCCCGAGGTTAATGATGAGYTTGGAGGGTACTATGGTGTTGAATGCTGAGCTATGGTCAMTGAACAGCATTTTTACATRGGTATTCCTCTTGTCCAGATGGKATAGCGCAGTGTGCMGTGCGATTGCATTGTCTGTGGATCTATTGGGGCGGTAAGCAAATTGAAGTGGGTCTAGGGTTTCAGGTAAGGTAGAGGTGATATGATCCTTAACTAGCCTCTCAAAGCACTTCATGATGACAGAAGTGAGTGCWATGGGGKGATAGTCATTTMGTTCACTTTRCTTTCATGGGTACAAGAACGATGGTGGCYATCTTGAAGCATGGTGGCCATCTTGAAGCAGCAGACTGGGCTAGGGAGAGATTGAATATGTCCGTAAACACTCCAGCCAGCTGGTCTGAGCATGCTCTGAGGACGTGGCTAGTGATGCCGTCTGGGCCAGCAGCCTTGCAAGGGTTAACACGCTTAAATGTCTTACTCACGTCGGCCACGGAGAAGGAGAGACCACTGTCATTGGAAGCGGGCCGAGTCGGTGGCACTGTGTCGTTCTCAAAGCGAGCAAAGAAGGTGTTTAGCTTGTCCGGAAACAAGAAGTCGGTATCTGTGATGTGGCTGGTTTTCCTTTTGTAGTCCGTGATTGTCTGTAAACCCTTCCGCATACGTTTCGTGTTTGAGCCGTTGAATTGCGAGTCCACTTTGTCTATATACTGACGTTTTACCTGTTGGATTGCCTTACGGAGGGAATAACTACACTGTTTTGTATTTGGCCATATTTCCAGTCACCTTGCTATGGTTAAATGCGGTGGTTCGAGCTTTCAGTTTTGCGCAAATGCTGCCATCTATCCACGGTTTCTGGTTAGGGTAGGTTTTGATAGTCTCAGTGGGTACAATATCTCCTATACAATTCCTGATTAAACTCCGTCACCGTATCTGTGTATTCGTCTATGTTATTTTCTGAGGCTAGACCGGAACATATCCTAGTTCCCTTGCTCAAAACAATTTTGAAGTGTGGATTCTGATAAATCATGAAACATCCCCACTGTTCTTCTTCCTGGAGAGTTCTTTATTTCTGTCTGGGCGATATACTGAGAACCCAGCTGGCTGTATGGACAAAGACAGTATATCCCGAGAGAGCATGTTTCTGTGTGACAATCCCTGATGTCTCTCTGGAAGGAGATTCGCACCCTGAGCTCGTCTACTTTATTATCCAGAGACTGAACATTAGTGAGTAATATACTCGGAAGCGGTGGGTGGTGTGCGCGCCTTCTGWGTCGGACTAGAAGTCCACTMCGAATACCTCCACCGGCTATGTTTTGGATCAGCCTTTGGAATCAGTTCAATTGCCCTGGGGGGTACGAACAAATTTGGGAAAGTYGTATTCCCGGTCGTAATGCTGGTGAGTTACCGCCGCTCTGATATCCAAAAGTTATTTCCGGCTGTATGTAATAACACMAAAAAAATCCTGGGCTAATAATGTAAGAAATAACACACACACAAAAAATACTGCAAAGTTGCTTAGGAGCTAGAAGCAGAGCTGCCCCATCTGTCCGCGCCATCTTGCATCATCATCAGTTCACAGGTCAAGGATCACATAAAGGCTTTTCTTATGTTTATTTTTACTCTGTCTCTCTGCTACTCTTTCTGACCCCCCCTCACTCTTTCTGTCTCTTTCTCTCTCCCTCTCTCTCGCTCTCCCCTTCTCACTAGGCCTATGATGAGGGCTACACAGAGCCAGCGTACGAGTCATACGACAATTACTACAGTCAACCACAGGCGTGAGTCACCAATCTCTCCATCTATTGGCAACAAACAACCCACGCACCAGCGCATACACACTAGTGCATGCTCTGGCTCTCTCACGTCCTTGCTCTTCACGGTTACACGTGCCCTACTTTCAAACTGGATTATTGAGTTATGGGAACTGTAGGGACTGAAATAGGCTATATTTTGGAGTTCATACGGATGAACTTTCCTACTCCTGTGGTTGGATTATTTTGAGTCTACGTGTTATTTAATCGGAGAAARATATGGGCTGCTGTCTTCAGCTAACTGTGACTAGGTTATCGCTTGGCTAACATCAGTTATTAAAGCTATTCTTTTTACATATTAAGTGATTTTATGAATGAAATGTCACTCAAAGATGARAGCTGGTTTGCTTGGTTTGCTGGCTAGCTTGCGTTTCTGGTTAGCTTGATAAGCTAGCTAGTTAGCGACCTACCTGGTTAGCTTGATGAGCTAGTTAGCAACCTACCTGGTTATCTTGTTTAGCCTGCTAGCTTSGTGTGCTGCTATTTGAAATGTTCTTTCTCCTCTGTTCTTCTCTTAGAGAGCCAGAGTACTACGACTACGGACATGGAGAGGTACAGGAGGCATATGAACCCTACGGTAAGACATCACTACTCCACTCTCAAGCCAAACCTCTCACCCTTTATGGAGAGGGAAATCTGTTTTCTTTTCTTGATTATTGCTCTCAGCATGTGCCAACATTTGCTTTGGTTCTGTAGTCGGTAAATTTCATGCATAATGCCGACAACAACACTTGTTCAATACATCCTTGTTGAAGTGCGCTTGGGAAACGGAAGGAAATGGTGTTTTAGTTGGAGATGTTTACTTGACAGCCAAGCTCGTTTTGTAATGACATTTCTGTTCTGTCTGTGTGTGGTTCACCCCTCTAGCCCAGGATGACTGGAACGGAGCCCAGCGAGCGCCACCGGCGGGAAAGGCCCCACCTTCCAGAGCGGCTAAGGGCCCTTACCGAGAACACCCCTATAGACAATACTGAACTCACCATGACAACGCCTAGCGACCAACGCTAACGAGTTGCCCTGACAACCAACAGACCTGTCTACCACGGCAGCTCTCGCTCTAAGCAACCCTCGAAAAAAGTAATTGTCCGTTTTTGTTTTTTTGTTTTGGTATTTTCTACTACGATGGACTTTTACAAACAGAAAATGAGGATCTTGACTGATTGCAGCTGGGTTRATATTTCATTCAGAGCAACCCTTAAAGCGTATTTTTTTTTAGATGGGTTAGAGAAGATRACTGTATTTTAGTTTGGTTTGAAGTTTTAGTTCATCTGTTCTTATCTCTGACCCTATCTCTCCCTTGGCTTTTTTTTTTGCATTGTTGACCTTAAACTTTTTTTTCATTTTTTTTTTTCATTTTGTATTTAAACTAATGGAGTTGGAGACTGCTTATCCACTTGTTAGCATCTTAAGAAAAACATTTTTAATTATTTTGTTTAAAAAAATACTTTGTTAAGGGACAGTTGCAGATTCCCATTTAGGCTACATTTCAAAATTCTGTTTTAATATAGCAAAGTAAAAGAAACGGCTGTTTCAGTTATGTAATATAGACCAAACATAAAACGTCAAATCAAGTCAAAGGAAACAGTAAAAACAAACAAATGTTAATGGAATTTGCAGCTGCGATCTATTCATTCTTGATTTATAATTCCCATTTGTTTTAAATAGTCTTTTAATTCAAAGTTGTCAATTTAGATTTAGGCAGCGGGGATTATATAATGATATTTTGTCATTGTACATTAGAGTTTTGAAAAGTAGGCCTAATAACCACTGTTGAGATGGACTGTCCTCACATACTTCATTTGTTTATTAAAGTTGTTCAACAATTTTAAGTTAATTTTATTATGGCTCTGTGTTATTCTACTTCTTCTTCGAAGTAGAATATGGCYTTAGATCGGCCTCATGATAAAAAGAAAACAACACATGTCACTGCAGGATCTTATTGGTTGATCTGAGTCTATAAACTGCATGTAAAAATGACGCAATGAAGGATTGGGACAAAAATCTCCACATGGGTTTTCTCTTTATACAGAGAAGGGATCCTGCAGTTTATTAATCTCATCTCTTTGTACATACTTTTTAAAAAAACGTCCAAACTGTACKYATCCACTATTCTGCCACTGGTATATGTACCCTCTCCGTTAAAATGCATTATGCTCTATGTGTAAGGCTTGTCTAAATAGGTACTACTACATCTGCCCAGAAGATGTTTTGTAGCAATTTGTCAATAAAGATTTAGTTTGTTTTTCTATGAAACTTCCGTAACTTGGTTTATTTCTTGAATATTTTTTAAATAACATTTAACAGCCTGGTAGTTAAGAGGTGTTTTTATTTGTATTTCTCTTCAAAAAACACATATATATTTTTTTTAAATTTAAATGATTTGTATTATAGTCTGAAGCCCTTAACATATACTAAATGATGTCTTGATTTATTTATTTAAAAAACAGCACGACTTATTCTTTCTCTCTCTTTCTATACTTTTAAAAAGGAGCCAGAGGGTAAGACCTCTAAAATAACCTGGATAGCTTCCTAATGTGTTTTAAAGCTCTAAAGCATTGAGTGCCTGGGTATGTATAAAGACTTTTTCAATCTATCTCACCTGTGGTCGTAGACGGTAATGAGAAATGCATTGCTAGACTCTTGTTCGTAAAATTGAACTGAACTCCCAACCATTTTAAGTCTTAGGTTTCAGGGTTTGACCTCGACGTTCGTGTCGTGTGTAGTGGCCGACGTGGTGGCTACTTTAGTAGAGAGAGTAATGGCAGTGCAAAGGAGAGGATGGTTTTAACCGTAAWCGCTCCACTATAAAGGTAACCTTAACCCTAAATGTGTCATTTGATAGTGTGTTTATACATTGAATTAAGCTGCTGGTAAATGCGTGCAATTTAGTAAAAGATGAATTCTAGTCATGTCAACAACAACAACAAAAATCTAAAGTAAAGAAAAAGTAACTTCCAATATTATTGTAGTTGTAGATTTACTAAAATAAATTTGTGTACTAACAAAATATCCTAGAATAGTGTTAATAATGCAACTATTGCTAAAATAAAAATCTGCAAAGCTGAATCTTTATCAATATCTTCTGAACCAGTTGAGCTGCTGCTACTTTTTCTTTGCGATATTTGTGTAAACATTGCATATACTGTAACACGTTTTACATATTTTGTAGAACGTAATGGACAAAAGCTTGAGTTGCATGACTACAACTACTCTGTCCATTTTTGCATGATTTTAACTGAACTGTCCACTAGTGTTTTCCCATTGGTTATGGATTTAGTGTGTCTCTTCCCTCAGGTCCAACTATTAGTCAGTCAAGGACCAATCAGAGGGTGGCTTACTGGAGAGAGAACCAATCAGAGGGTGGCTTACTGGAGAGAGAACCAATCAGAGGGTGGCTTACTGGAAAGATGATACCATACGTACCTCAGGTAGGCATTTGTTTCGCTATGATGTTTTGGCAACCTAGTTTGCCAGTGCCCGGTTTCTCGATATCAATGGAATTTAGGCTTATTTAAAACTTAAATTTAAAACAAGTGTTTTTAACGATGCATTAACGGCTGAAGATGTAACATTAGTTTCCCAAAACACCTTGCAGAGAAAACGGTCGCTAATTACATCTTTGGAGCATGTGTCGATACTGATAGGAGGGAAAGAAAGGGAGCGCTGCTCTCGGATCAGCTTTCTCCATTCAAATCTTTCATTATAGTTATTTCACAATCCGCTCCTAGAGAGGTATTACCACCTACGGCTACAAATATCGAGGCGGCTTATTCTAATGCTTATGCCCTATAATGCACTAATCTCAGATTTGGCACATCGTTGCACACGTTAAACATCATTAAATATATTGAGACACATTTCAGACGGTAGCCTACAAGTAGCAAAAATAGAACTCAATTGATTTAACATAAAAATGTATTTCAATAGGATTGAAAAAGGCCTAGGTCACCTTGTCTGAGAGAGTTTTTACATGGTTATCAAAACGTCACGCCAGGGTGAGCCTACACGAAACACAGCCCTTATTTTAAGTGTTTCTAAAAATCCCCTATGGGAAAAATGAATGGTGTAAAAACTATTGGAACCATTTCCCTGTTTGACTGCCATGTTTTATRRTCATACTTATGAGTCATAATACCCATCTTAAAACAATTCCAAATGTTTTATGGTCATACTTATGAGTCATAATACCCATCTTAAAACAATTCCAAATGCTTTATGGTCATACTTATGAGTCATAATTCCCATCTTAAAACAATTCCAAATGTCAGCTTAGAACCCCCCCCCAACGACTTAGACTTTTAATAAATAAAGTAACACGGGGGGGAAAAGCATCTATCGACGTACTTAGCTGATCTATGAGTGATCTGAGGCAGGCGTTAGATTACAAGCGTTTTCAAGTGCAACATTTAATAAAAATGGTTTTGGGAGAAACAGCTCTGAGATATAATGACTCTCCTACAGTGCATTTGGAAAGTATTCAGACTCCTTTGACTTTTTCCAAATGTTGTTATGTTACAGCCTTATTCTAAAATTGATTAAATTGTTTTGTTCCCTCAATCTACAAACAATACCCCGTAATGACAAAGCAAAAACGTTTTTTTTTTTTACATTTTTGCAAATGCATAAAAAAAACATAAGTATTCAGACCCTTTACTCAGTACTTTGTTGACGCACCTTTGCCAACGATTACAGCCTCTGGTCTTCTTGGGTATGACACTACAAGCTTGGCACACCTGTATTTGGGGAGTTTCTCCCATTCTTCTCTACAGATCCTCTCAAGCTCTGTCAGGTTGGATGGGGAGCGTCGCTGCACAGCTATTTTCAGATCTCCAGAGATGTTTGGTCAGGTTCAAGTCCGGGCTCTGGCTGGGCCACTCAAGAACATTCAGAAACTTGTCCCGAAGCCACTCCTGCATTGTCTTGGCTGTATGCTTAGGGTCGTTGTCCTGTTGGAAGGTGAACCTTCGCCCCAGTCTGTGGTCGTGAGCGCTCTGGAGCAAGTTTTCATCAACGATCTCTCTGTACTTTGCTCAAAGTGACCATCGGGTTCTTGGTCACCTCCCTGACCAAGGCCCTTCTCCCTCGATTTGTCAGTTTTGCCAGGCGGTCAGCTCTAGGAAGAGTCTTGGTGGTTCCAAACTTCTTCCATTTAAGAATGATGGAGGCCACTGTGTTCATGGGTATCTTCAATGCTGCAGAAATGTTTTGGTACCCTTCCCCAGATCTGTGCCTCGACACAATCCTGCCTCGTAGCTCTACGCACAATTCCTTCGACCTCATGGCTTGGTTTTTGCTCTGACATGCGCTGTCAACTGTGGGGCCTTATATAGACAGGTGTGTGCCTTTCCAAATCATGTCCAATCAATTGAATGTACCACAGGTGGACTCCAATCAAGTTGTAGAAACATCTCAAGGATGATCAATGTAAACAGGATGCACCTGAGCTCCATTTTGAGTCTCATAGCAAAGGGTCTGAATACTTAAGTTATATGGACAGGAAGGACCTGATCCTAGATCAGCACTCCTACTCTGAGACACTATGAATACAGGCCCAGATTTATAGCCATAATGTCAGCTATACTGATACTGAAACTCCACATTCCAGGAGTGTGTGTGGCTGATAAACCAATACACATGTTACTTCCAGAACCCTCTACAATGTCCGGAACCCTCTACAATGTCCAGAACCCTATACTATGTCCGGAACCCTATACACTGTCCAGAACCCTATACAATGTCCAGAACCCTATACAATGTCCGGAACCCTATACAATGTCCAGAACCCTATACACTGTCCAGAACCCTATACACTGTCCAGAACCCTATACAATGTCCAGAACCCTATACAATGTCCGCTAACATCTATCTGGCTAAACTACAGCCATCTATCTGGCTAAACACAGCCATTCTATCTGGCTAAACTACAGCATCTATCTGGCTAAACTACAGCCATCTATCTGGCTAATCTACAGCATCTATGGCTAAACTACAGCCCATCTGCTACTGTCTAAACTACAGCCATCTATCTGGCTTAAGCTACAAGCCATCTATCTGGCTAAACTAGACAGCCTATCTATCTGGCTAAACTAGGAAGGACTGAAGAACAGCTCGTTTTAAATCACCACCGTTAAGAAAAACTAACTTCTCTACACAGTTCTGATGATTATCGCGTCACTTGAATTTTAAA
>NW_019943677.1:47394-50306 GCF_002910315.2 Salvelinus sp. IW2-2015 | reverse complement strand
TGTAGTTTAGCCAGATAGATGGCTGTAGTTTAGCCAGATAGATGGCTGTAGTTTAGCCAGATAGATGGCTGTAGTTTAGCCAGATAGATGGCTGTTGTTGAAGTAGAGGGGAGGAATGACCAACCATCCTCTTGGAGAGATCAAGGCTTTCCTTCCAGCCTTGATCCAATGCTCATTTATACTGCCAATACAGATCCTGGTCAGCTAATAGTCTAATACTTGAGTGGAATGTTGAATATATCAAGTTAGATTGGTTCTTGTTCTCCTTCCTCGAGGCATGTTGAATATATCAACGTAGATTGGTTCTCGTAAGAATGAATGCTAACATGATTGTTTGTCTGTGTTCTCTGTGTTCCCCTCTGCAGTGAGGTGGTGCAGGAGCAGCAGGGTCCTACATGACAGAGCACTGGATCTCTGTCAGGCTCCACAGTGAAGGACTGACCCAGTGGAGGGCACCAATACTGGGGTAGAGCAGTCCGGAAGGAGGGCAGGCTGCCAAGAGGACCAGAGAGCAGATGTAACCTACAGAGAAGGGAGCCTCGGCCCCGCTAGAAAATGAAGAGGGGTGATTCTATGAGGCTCTGTATTAGAATCTGGATGAGGGGAGAAGATTCTGGAATGTGAAGCTATGACACTTAACTGTGAAGCTATGACACTAACTGTGAAGCTATGACACTTACTGTGAAGCTATGACACTTACTGTGAAGCTATGACACTGAAGCTATGACACTTAACTGTGAAGCTATGACACTTAACTGTGAAGCTATGACACTTACTGTGAAGCTATGACACTTACTGTGAAGCTATGACACTGAAGCTATGACACTAACTGTGAAGCTATGACACTGAAGCTATGACACTAACTGTGAAGCTATGACACTGAAGCTATGACACTAACTGTGAAGCTATGCTTGTGATGTCTGTGTGACTGTGGCGTTTTGATACTGTACTGCTTATTCACTGCCAGGTACTTTTGATACTAAACTATTCTATTGGTTTGTAATGTGAACAGTTTCCAAGACCCTTTACAATGTGTAGTAAGTGAAACTTCATTGTTATGGAAATGTACAATGAAAATGCCCACCCAGGCTGTAACCAGCTGTGAAATTGGTTTAAATTTCCCTTTAATTGGTTGTCTTCTATTTTCTTTGAAGGGTTGAACACATTTTTACTTTCAGCAAGGCAAGCTGTATTTATTCACCCCCTCATAGAGAGATTGTTCATTATACTGTTTTAACAGATACMGCCTGTGTCCATGTCTGTTTCTTTGTCTTCGTGGTTTAATATCATGGTAAATGATGCTATGTGCTTGTGAAATCAAGACACCCTAAGAGTGAATCTGTTTCTGTTCTGCTCGAATCCTCTGCCGCTCGCCACGTCATTCACACACTGAATATCACTCACACATACACACACACACGTACAACAGACAATCCCTGGCATAAACCAGCCTATGTTGCCCTAAAGATATGAAATGCTAATGTGAAATGCATTTGCATGTTCTTTCCGCTCAAATGTGCAAAGCTTTCGCAACAAATGTTGGCTTGCTCAACGTCCAAGTCTGATAATGCTGTGGGATCTGGCTGTGAGGGGAAGTGTGTGTGAGGTTGTGAGGATTGATGAAAACCTATACTTTGTTCTTCTGACTAAGTGATGTATGGGCACTGTTTGAATGGCAACAATAGACTAATACTTTTGTGAAGTCAGGTAGTGGTGAGTGCACGTGAGCCGTATGACCAGTAACATGACGTTGTAGGGGCCAGCCCGCCCCCCGCCGTCCCCCCCCCCCCACCCCCCCCCCCCCCCCCCCGCCCCCCAAGCCCCCACCCCCCCCCCCCCCCCCCACCCCATCCGCCCCCGTCCCGACCTTCACCCTGCGAACACAGAGTTGTTGTGCATGACATCTTTCATGTTAAGGATGAGCGGGGATTTCAGTACTGAAAGGGCCAACAGTCCATCACCTAAATCAACAGAGAACGGCAGCTGTTGGTCTGGGAGTCTGGTAAACACAGCGAGAGTGAAAAAAAAATGTCAACTATTATAATGACCTTAAGTGTAATTAAAGTTAAATATAAATCATGTTTGTATCTGTTGTCTTTTATGCATTTGATCCAAATCTTAAAGCAAACTATAACTTAAAAATCCAATTGGCCATGAAGAAACATTGAGGAAGATTGTCTGCATCGGTTACCTGCATTCTGTCTCTTCAGCATCTGTCCACTCCCTTTTTCAACTGGTACTCTGGCCTCCAAGGCTTGGTGGGTTTTTACAGGAAAACATATGCCTGTATATATACTATGACGAACTTGATTTTAGTTTTTTCACCTGACAATTTTAAAGGGTGACTAGGATTTCATACAGTTCAAAGATGCCCTTCCACTTTTACCCATGAATGAATTACAATTCCGTGTTTTACACTCTCACTGGGCTGGTCACACTGGCCACCGAAGGACAAAGGAGACCAGAGACATACATGAAAGAATAATAAGGAACATATGCAGGATGGTACTTTGAAATTGCTAATTGTTAAACAATAATATAACAAAACACATATAGCCTCAATTATACAGAAATGATCATTTCTAATGTATGACATCCTCTGTGACATTTATCCTGCATTCTGTTTCTCCAACCTTGTTCTTCTCTCTTGGAGCTGCAAGTTCAGTCTTGGCGGACATCTCTGCTCCTACTTACTATAGAGCCTTCGCCTATTGAACGAGTATTCTCTCACTTGAGGAACGCTGTCAGCCTGCTGGGCCCACATGGCTGGGGCAGTTCAGCTGCCGTTGCTGAAATAGTGTATAGTCATTTTCGGACAATCAGTTCTCAAAAATTGAGTTAATCTTTCACTGATAGACTGTGACATAAAAATGCCATATCAATTAATCAGCTCAGCTATGATTGCCTATCTC
>NW_019943677.1:39273-47369 GCF_002910315.2 Salvelinus sp. IW2-2015 | reverse complement strand
TTCTCTCCTGCTCTCCCCTGACTCCATCCTTCTCTCCTGCTCTCCCTGACTTCATCCCTTTCTCTCCTGCTCCCCTGACTCCATCCTTTCTCTCCTTGCTCTCCCCTGACTCCATCCCTTTCTCTCCTGCTCTCCCCTGACTCCATCCTTCTCTCCTGCCTCTCCCCTGACTCCATCCCTTTCTCTCCTGCTCTCCCTGAACTCCATCTTCCTCCTCCTCTCCTGACCCAATCCTCCTCTCCTGACCCTCTCATCCTTTCTTCTCCTGCTCTCCCCTGACTCCATCCCTTTCTCTCTGCTTCCCCTGACTCCATCCCTTCTCTCCTTGCTCCCCTGACTCCCATCCCTTTCTCTCCTGCTCTCCCCTGACCACCCGTTCTATCCTGCTCTCCCCTGACTCCATCCCTTTCTCTACCTGCTCTCGCTGGACTCCCTCCCTACCTCCTGCTATCTCCTGCTCCCCCTGTGACCCATCCCTTTTTTCCTGCTCTCGGGTGACTCCCTCCCTCTTTTCTCTCCTGCTCTCTCCCGAACCCTCCCTTTCTCTCCTGCTCTCCCCTGACTCCCATCCCTTTCCTCTCCTGCTCCCCCCTGACTCCATCCCTTTCTTGCCCTGCTCTCGGCTGACTCCCTCCCCTCTTTCTCTCTCCCTGCTCTCCCTGACTCCATCGCTTTCTCTCCCTGCTCCCCCCTCGGACTCATCCCTTTCTCTCTGCTCTCCCCTGACTCCATCCCTTTTCTCTCCTGCTCTCTCCCTGACTCCAATCCTTTCTCTCTGCTCCCCCCTGACCCATCCTTTTCTTTTCCTGCTCTCGGCTGACTCCCTCCCTCTTTTCTCTCCTGCTCTCCCCCTGGACTCATCCCTTTCCTCCTGTCTCCCTGAACATCCATCCGCTTTCTCTCCTGCTCTCCCCTGACTCCATACCCCTTTCTCTCCTTGCCTCTCCCACTGACTCCATCTGTCACATCCTGGCCTTAGTTTTTTGTTTTTCATTAGTATTTTTAGTTTAGTCAGGGTGTGACATGGGTTAGTATGTGTTTTGTATTGGTCTAGTGTGTTTGTATGGTTGAGGGGGTTTCCCCCCAATAAAGAGTAGCATTGGGGCTTGTGTCAGTGTTAGGTGTTATAGAATCTGTCATGGTTGAGTGTACGTTTGTTTAGGAAAGTCTATGGTTGCCTGGATTTGGTTCTCAATCAGAGCACAGCTGGTATGTTTGTCTCTGATTGGGAGCCATATTTAAGGTAGCCAGTAGGCTTTAGCGTGTTGGTGAGTTAAATGTCTATGTTAGAATCGTTTGTTGCTTGTTGTGCACTTACCGGTATTTAGCTTTCAACGATCGTTTGGTTGTTTTTGGTTGTTTTGTGTTTAGTGTTGTCTTTCGTGTTTTTTTTCCTATTCTTCTAATAAAAGAACATGAGTATTTCCTATTGCCGCTGCGCCTTGGTCCGTCTCTCCACGACGATGCGTGAACAGAATTACCCCCAACAGGATCAGAGCGTGGACAAGCAAGGCACAGGAAGCAAGGCATCAAGGATTCCTTGGGACATGGGAGGAGAATAGTGTGATGGAAAAGGGACCTTTGGGCGTCAACCTGGAGAATATGCCGGTCCCAAGCTGAAGCTGGAGGCAGCGCGAAGCAGAGAGGCGCGATATGAGGAGGCAAGCACGAGGCAGCTGGAAGCCCGTGAGTACTACCCAAAAATTTTAGTTGGGGGGCTAGGAGGTAGTGGGCCAGAGGGCAGGTAGGAGACACTGCGGCCCACTTCCAGGCTAACCGTGAGAGAGCGGGAGTACGGGCAGACACCGTGTTAGCATACGAGCGCACGGTGTCTCCTGTACGTGTGCATAGCCAGTGCCGGGTTATTCCCCCTCCCCACATGGTAGGGCTAGATTGAAGCACTGAAGCCAAGTTGCCACTGAAGCCGGCTTCTACCTATCTGGCCCACCGGCATGCGTCTCCTGCGGGCGTGCCGTGCTTCTGGCACCACCCTTACGCCATTGGTGTCCCCGGCTTTCCCGCTTAACATAGCCCGGTGCGGGTTATCTCCCACCTCCCCGCCCTCGGTCGGGCGACGGGAAGCATTAAAGCATGGTAAGGGTTGGCGGCGCTCAATGCTCCAAGGAGCCAGTACGCCTGCGGTCCGGTATTCCTCCGGCGCCACCTCCCCGCCCAGTCCAGTTCCACAGTGCCCTACACCACGCACCAGGCATCCAGTGTCGTCTCCAGAGCCTGTTCCTCCTCCACGCACTCGTCCCATGGTGGCGTGTTCTCCCAGGCCCATACCCCGTGCCTCGCCACCGCACGCAAAGCTCCTGTGCGTTCTCGAAGGTCCTGTGCATCCTGTTGCTGCTCCCCGCACTAGCTTGGAACGTGCGTGTTCCAGCCCCCGTACACCCCAGTCGCCGGCACCACGCCACTAGGCCTAATGTGCATCCTCGGTCCAGTATGGCCCGTTCTGTCTTACTCCCGCACTAGCCCTTGAGATCGTGTCCCAGCGCGGTACCAGCCAGTTCCGGCACTACGCATCCAGGCCTAACAGTGCGCCTCCATCCACGGCCAGAGCCATCCGTCTCCCGCGCCATCTGGCATCCCGTCTCCCAGCGCCATCTGAGAGCCATCCGTTCCTTCCCCAGCGCCCATCTGAGCCATCCGATCCCAGCGCCCATCTGAGCCCATCCTCTCCCCCGCCCATCCTGAGCCATGCCGTCTCCCCCAGTCGCCATCTGAGCCATCCAGTCTGCCCCAGCGCCTATCTGAGCCATCCGTCTCCCCAGGCCTCTCTGAGCCATCCGTTCTCCCCGCGCCATCTGAGCCTCACGTCTGTCCCGAGACCATTAGCCGCCCGTCTGTTCCCGAGCTCCGTCAGAAGCCGTTCGTAGTCAGGAGCCGCTCGGCCACCCGACACATGCCGGCGCCAACCAGACAGGATCCGCCAGAGCCGCCAACCAAGACAGGAGAGTAGCTCTGCCACTCAAGATCTGCCAGCCGCCAACCCAGACAGGATCTGCTAAGAGGCCGCCAACCAGACAGGATCTGCCAGAGCCGCCAACCAGGACAGGGATCTGACCAGAGCCGCTCAACCAGACAGGATCTGCCAGAGCCGCCAACCAGACAGGATCTGCCAGAGCCGCCAACCAGCACCAGGCATCTGCAGAGCCGCCAACAGACAGACTCTGCCAGAGCCGCCAAACACGACAGGATCTGCAGAGCGCCGGAGACCATAGCAGCCAGTCCGTCAGCAGCCACAGCCCGATGAGCGCCATGATAGCCAAGTCCGTCAGCAGCCCTGAAGCAGCCAGATGCGTCAGCCAGCCATGAGCAGCCAGATCCGTCAGCCAGCCATGAGCAGCTCAGATCCGTCAGCCAGCCAATCCCAGCCCGACCCCAGATCCGTCAGCTAGCCATGAGCACGCCAGTCCGTAGCCAGCCATGAGCAGCCAGCTCCGCAGCCCACAGCGCCCCCACTCCGGCCAGCGGAGCAGAATCCGTCAGCCAGCCGGACAGCCAGATCCTGCAGCCAGCCCAGGAGCAGCCAGATCCGTTCAGCCAGCCCCAGGATCCGCCAGAGTGTCCAGCCAGGGATCCGCTCTATTTTGTCGTGCTACGCACCCTGTTTATCGTGCTCCTAAGCCGGTGCTGCCCCCTTAGTCCGTGGGCTGCCCCTGTACGCCCCTAGCCGGTGCTGCCCCCTTGTCCGGTGCTTGCCCGCTCCTTAGTCCGGTGCTGCCCCTTATCCCGGATGCTTGCCCCTTATCTCCCGGTGCTGCCTCTTTCCGCTTGATCCCCTATCTGGTGACTGCTCTTAAGTCGTGCTGCCCACTTAGTCTCGGTGCTGCCCTGAAATCCAGTGCGGTTAAAGTTGGAGGGTGGTGCATTTGGAGGAGCTACGGAAAGCGGGTAGTGACTATGGTGCGGGTGGGGACCCGCCAGTACCAGAGCCGCCACCAATGGACAGCGCCCACCAGGACCCTCCCATAGTACCCTTCTATAATCGCCATGGGTCTCGCGTTCCGGAGTTCGCAACTTGACAGGGGGGGGTTAGTCACACCCTCGGCCTTAGTTATATCTTGTTTTCATTAAGTATTCTAGTTAGTGTCAGGATGTACGACACTGGCCGTTGTACTGTTTTTTGTAATTGTCTACGTGTGGTTTGTAAATGGTTGACGGGGTGTTCTAGAGTAGAATGGGTGTCGTGTTCAGTGTAGGTAGTCAGAATTGTCTATTGGTTGAGTGTAGTTGTTTAAGCGAAAGTCTATACTGGCTATGCGCTGATTTGGTTCTCAATCAGAGACAGCTGGTTATTGTTGTTCTCTGATTGGGAGCATATTTAAGGTAGCCATAGCTTTAGCGTTGTTTGTGGAAGATAACATGTCTATGTAGAACGTTTCGTGCTTGTCTGGTGCAATACGTTATTTAGCCTCACATCGTTTGTTTTGTTTTTGTATAGTTTGTGTACAGTGTTTCGTTTCGTGTTTCAATCTTCCGTTCGTTCAAATAAAGAAATGTATTCATATTCCGCTGCGCTTGGTTCCGTCCTCCACTAACGATCGTGACATTTATCCCATCCCTTTCTCTCCTTCTACTCCCCCTGACTACCCATCTCTTTCTCTCCTGCTCTCCCCTGACTCCATCCCTTTCTCTCCTGCCTTCTCGGCTGACATCCATCCCTTGTCTCTCCCTTGCTCTCCCACTGACTCCATCCCTTTCTCTCCTGCTAACCTCCCCTGATCCATCTCTTTCTCTCCCCTGACTCCATCTCTTTCTTCCTGCCTCCCTCTGACCCATCCCTTTCTCTCCTGCTCTGCGGCTGACCCCATCCCTTTTCTCTCCTGCTTCTCCCCTGACTCCATCCCTTTCTCTCCTGCTCCCCCTGAACTCCATCCCTTTCCTCTCCTGCTCTCCCCTGACCTCCATCCCTCTCCTCTCCTGCTCTCCCCTGAACTCCATCTTTTTCCTCCCCCTGACTCCATCTTTCTCTCCTCGCTCTCCCCTGGACTCCAATCTCTTTATCTCTCTGCTCTCCCCTGACTCCATCCCTTTCTCTCCTGCTCTCCCCTGACTCCATCCCTTTTCTCTCTGCTCTCCCCTGACTCCATCCCTTTCTCTCCTGCTCTCCCCCTGACCTCCATCCCTTTCTCTCCTGCTCTCCCCTGACTCCATCCCTTTCTCTCCTGCTCTCCCCTGACTCCATCCTTCTCTCCTCTGCTCCCCTGCGACTGCATCCCTTTCTCTCCTGCTCTCCCCTGACTCCATCCCTTCTCTCCTGCTCTCCCTGACTCCCATCCCTTTTCTCTCCTGCTCTCCCCTACTCCATCCTTTCTCTCCTGCTCTCCCTGACTCCATCCTTTCTCTCCTGCTCTCCCCTGACTCCATCCCTTTCTCTGCTGCTCTCCCTTGACTCCATCCCTTTCTCTCCTGCTCTCCCCTTGACTCCATCCCTTTCTCTCCTTGCTCTCCCCTTGACCTCCATTCCCATTTCTCCCCCTGACTCCATCCGTTTCTCTGCTGCTCTCCCCTGCTCCATCCCTTTCTCCTGCTCTCCCTGACTCCATCCCTTTCTACTCCTGCTCTCCCCTGACTCCATCCCTTTCTCTGCTGCTCTCCCCTGACTCCCATCTATCCTGATTTCTATTACTTAATTCAGTCAGTTCTACCAACACTACTAATGGCCTTATGTCAATGTCCTGGAGTAGGGTGTGTGTGTGTGCTGACAATGTCAGTACAGTAACCGTGCATTACTGTATTAAACACACTTAAAAAAATAAAATAATCCATCTGTCCCCACTGTGAGGCTTAACCAGCATCACACAAATTACTTCCCTATTCCCTTTATAGTTGCACTACTTTTGACCAGGGCCCATAGTCCAATGTATAGGGAATAGGCTGTTAGTTGGTACGCAGCTGTCCTCTGTGTCTCCATGTAACAAATGGAAGAGGAAGGATGGAAGGGACAGGAATGGAGGGAGAGGAAAGGGGGAGGAGGAGGAAGACGGGAAGGATGGGAATGAGGGAGGGAGGGGAAGGGGAGAGCGGTTGGATGAAGGGAAGGAAGGGAGGGAGGGAGGGAAGGAAGGAAGGGAAGGGGCTCATCAAACAATCACTCATGTTTTGTAGAAGCCAGGTTGTCAGATGTATTTATTTAATTTGGACATTTTATGTGGGATGAATTGCATAGATTAAACATTGTGTTCTGATGTGAAGTCAACATTTAAAAAACAGGTTTCTGTAGAGATGTCAACTGTGCTGACAGAAAATTAATTGCAGTGTCTGATGTATTTTATTGCATGTTTTGTAACAAATCTATTAAAATGACTGCTCTTGATACATGCTACAGTTGTGCCCATGTCTTTCCCTGTGAGTTCTGGCTGTAAGGTAACTCATTGCTGTGGGTTGGAGCGTTGTCTAATGTCTTCTCATCCCCTAGTTGCCAGCTGGTGGTGGCACCATGTTTTCACACATGGAGACGTGGTGGTGGTGGTGGTGTGAGGGGGGTCTGGAACAGGATTTAGTGATTTGGAGGCCCAGGGCAGAGGCCAGTCTGAGACATGTCATGTAACTGTAAAAAATGAATGACCTTTTAACGTGCCACGAACAAAACCAGTCATGATGTTTTTATCTGATGGTCAAACAAATCACTCTAGTAATCTCCCTACAGTATATACACACACAAAGTAATCTCCCTAAAGTCATATACTCACACAGTAATCTCCCTACAGTATATATCACAAGTAATCTCCCTACAGTCATAATACACCAACAAAGTAATACTCCCTAAAGTATATACTCACAAAGTAATCTCCCTAAGTATATACTCACAAAGTAATCGTCCGCTACAGTATATACCACCACAACGTAAATCTCCTACAGTATACTACCCACACCAAAGTAGTCTCCCTACAGTATATTCACACCAACAGTAATCTCCCTAGAGTATACTACACACAAAATAATCTCCCTAAAATATTTACCTACACAAAGTATATCTCCCTACAGTACTATTACTCACAAAGTAATCTTCCTACAGTATATACACACACACAATACCTTACAGTATATACACACACAGAGGATTCCCTACCCAGTATATACACACAAAGTACCTCCCTACAGTATATACTCACAAAGTAATCTTCCCTACAGTACTAGACTCACAAAGTAAATCTCCCTGCAGTATATACTCACAAAGTAATCTCCCTACGATATACACACAACAATATCCTTACAGTATACACCACAGAGTAACCTTACGATACTCACAGAGTAATCTCCTACAGTATATACTCACAAAAGTACCCTACAGTATATACTCACAAAGTATCTCCCTACAGTATATACTCACAAGTAATCTCCCTACAGTATATAACTCACAAAGTAATCTCCCTACAGTATATACTCACAAAGTAATCTCCCTACAGTATATACACACACAATATCCTTACAGTATACACACACAGAGTAATCTCCCTACAGTATATACTCACAGAGTAATCTCCTACAGTATATACTCACAAAAGTAACCTCCCTACAGTATATACTCACAAAGTAATCTCCCTACAGTATATACTCACAAAGTAATCTCCCTACAGATATACTCACAAAAGTAATCTCCCTACAGTATGATACTCACAAAGTAATCTCCCTACAGTATATACTCACACAATATCGTTACAGTATACACACAACAGAGTAATCTCCCTACTATATAAATACTCACAGAGTAATCTCCCTACAGTATATACTCACAAAGTAACTCCCGAAACGAATATACTCACAAAGAATCTCCCTACAGTATATACTCACAAAGTAATCTCCCTACATATATACTCACAAGTAATCTCCCTAAATCGCCTCAGTATAATCTGCACAAAGTAATCTCTCACAGTTATACAGCAACTACTAAGATACACACCAAGAGTAATTCTCCCTACAGTATATACTCCCCAAGATGTATATCTCCCTACAGGATCTACCACACAGTAATTATCCCTACAGTATATACACCACAAAGTAATCTCCCTACAGTAGATACACACAAAGTCAATCTCCTACCAGTATATACACACAATTAATCTCCCTAATCTCTCTCTTTGTGG
>NW_019943677.1:33743-37410 GCF_002910315.2 Salvelinus sp. IW2-2015 | reverse complement strand
TCTCCCCCCTAACAAAAGGAGGGCGGTTTCAATAAATTCGTACCCTTCACACCAAAGTAATCTCCCTACAGTATATACTACCACCAACAGTAAGATCCCTACAGTATCATACACACAAAAGTAATCTCCCTACAGTATATACTCAACAAAGTCAACTCCCTACAGTAATATACACACAACAGTAATCTCCCTACAGTATATACACACAATAAGTACACAAAGTTATCTCCCTACAGTATATACTCACAAAGTATTCTCCCTACAGTATATACTCACAAAGTAATCTCCCTACAGTATATACACACAAAGTTATCTCCCTACAGTATATACACACAAAGTAATGTCTGTGTTTCGTACTTGCTGGTCCTGCAGTGCCTTCAGAAATACTTAAATAATACATATTTTTATGCTACAGCCTGAATTTTAATTGGATTAAATATATATTTTTCCCCCCCTCACCCATCTACACACAATACCCCGTAATGACAAAGCCTTCTAGACCACAATAGATAGAATGACATGGATAGAAGGGATCTGATTCTATCAACACTCATTATACTCATACTCAGAGACACTTTGTGAATATGGGCCAGGCTACGTCCCAAATGTCATCCTCTTCCTTACACGGTGCACTACTTTTGACTAGGGCCCGTAGCACCTATATGCACTACATAGGGACTAGGATGCCATTTGGGATGAACCCCCTCGTCTAGTGGTCAAAGTAGGCCAGCTATATAAAGGTGATGGATCTTGGCCCCCGAAGTGGTTGTTGGAGGACAGTGTTGTTTCTATGGAAAGACAGGGTTGATGCCTATGGATAGGCCTGTGCTGTGTGTGTGTGCTGTGTGTTGCCTGTGGTGTGTTGCGTTGTCGTGTGTTGTGTGTGGTGTGTGTGTGTGTGTGCTGTGAGGCTGTGGCGTGTGGTGTGAAGCTGTATGTGTGTGTGTGTGGTGCTGTGTGTGTGCTGCTGTGTGTGGTTGTGGTCGGGTTGTGGGTCGGAGTGGGGCTGTCAAACACACCGGCGCCCCATAGCTCGTGAAGTTCAAAGGCCTGCTGTGTCTGTCAGGTACTGTAGCGAATGAAATCTCTAGCAGCAAAATTTTATAAGAGAGAGAAAGATTGAAAACGATATAGACACATTTAAAAAGGGATTCTTAATATGTTAATAACCTTGAACTTGTAAGTATTTGCATGCCGAATATTATGTTTTATCTGACTTCTATGCGGTGGCTCACCATTTAACATAACATACATTTGCATGTATTATATCTAAAAAAATATATGCAAAACATTTTAGATACATGTAGCTAAGCTCATTAAGGGGAGAAGAGAGCAGGAAGAGGAGGAGCGGACTAGGAGGAGAAGGAACGACAGGAAGCAGAGAGGAAGGAGGACAGGAGGGAAGGCAGGACAGGAGGAAGAAGGAGCGATAGGAGAGGAAGAAGGAGGACATGGGCATAGGAAAAGGAGGCAAGAGGACAGGAGAGAAAGAGAGGAGGATGAGGAGAGAGACAGCGGAAGGAGGAGGATGAGGGCACAGGCAGGACAGGAGGAGGAGGAGAAGCGAGCGGCAGGAGGCGCAGAGGAGAAGGCAGGACAGGCAGGCAGGAGGAAGAGGAGGGAAGAAGGAGAAGAGGACAGGGGAGGAGGAGAGGAAGCGAGGAGGAGGAGAAGCGAGATGACGAGGGGAGGAGGAAGAGCGAGCGTAAAGGAGGAGAAAGCGGACTGAGGAGGAGAAGCAGGAAGGGCGAGGAGCGGAGGAGGAGAAGAGCGAGGTGAGGAGGGAGAAAGGGGGAGCGCAGGAATAAGAGCGAGGAAGGTTGAGGAAGGGAGGAGCGAGAGGACCGTGATGCGGGGGAGGTGTGGAGGAAGAGATGCAACGTGCCAGAGTTGGGCCGAGGATGAGAAGGGGAGGAGGACGTATGAAGGGGAGAAGAGCCATCGAGCGCAGGACAGCGCAGCCGAGGCAGCGAGTGAAGCCGGCAGAAGGAAGGCAGGAAGCAGACAGCAGCAGGAATCCATGCATTCCAATTACACCCAACCGCCAATTGTCGACAGCTAGTCTTACTGGGGTCCAACACATAACGATAAATACATTCCAGACAAAATACTTTACAATTTACATCCATTTAACATTAACATGTAGTGTGTGTGTGTATGCATCTATCAGTTACACATACATGTCAGTACATACACACAACAAGTAGGTCACATGGGGGAGAGGCGTTGTGAGGTGTTGATTTATCTGTTTGCTGTTCAGTTGCACAGTATAAGATGGAAGGGAGTTCCATGTACTCATAGCTCTGTAGTATAGTACTATATGTTTTCTTGAATTTCTTCTGGACCTGGGGACTGTGAAAATACCTCTGTTGGCATGTCTGGTGGGGCGTGTCTGTCAGTGCTGTGTGTCAGTTGACTATGCAAATCATTTGGGATTTCCAACACATTGTTTCTTATAAAGAGAAGAAGTGATGCAGTCAGTCTCTCCTCAACTCTTAGCCAAGAGAGACTGGCATGCATAGTATTTATATCAGCCCTCTGATTACAATGAAGAGCAAGACGTGCCGCTCTGTTCTGGGACCAGCTGCAGTTTAACTAACTCTGTCTGTTCTGGGACCAGCTGCAGTTTAACTAGCTCTGTCTTTGCAGCACTTGACCATAWGACTGGACATTAATCAAGAGAAGGTCAAACTAGAGCATGCAGGACTTGGAGTGCGGTGTCATAATAGCAGAGCATCTCTTTATTACGGACAGACCTCTCCCCATCTTTACAATCATTGAATMTATATGTTTTGACCATGACAGTTTACAATCTAAGATAAAACCAAGTAATTTAGTCTCCTCAACTTGTACAACAGCCACAACATTCATTACCAGGTCTAGAACTTAATTTGTACCAAATACAATGCTCTTAGTTTTAGAGATGTTCAGGACCAGTTTATTACTTGCCACCCATTCCAAAACAAACTGCAACTCTAGGTTAAGGGTTTTAGTAACTTCATTAGCTGTGGTTGCTGATGCATATTAGTGTGAATCATCCGCATACATGGACACGCATGCTTTGTTTAATAGTAGTGGCAGGTCATTGGTRAAAATAGAAAAGAGTAGAGGGCCTAGAGAGCTGCCCTGCGGTACACCACACTTTACATGTTTGACATTAGAGAAGCTTCCATTAAAGAAAACCATCTGAGTTTTATTAGATAGATGGCTCTGAATCCACGATATGGCAGAGGTTGAAAAGCCATAACACATACAGTACTGTGCAAAAGATTTAGTCAGGTGTGAATAAATGCTGTAAAGTAAGAATGCTTTCAAAAATAGACACGTTAATAGATTATATTTATCAATTAACTAAATGCAAAGTGAGTGGACAGAAGAAAAATCTACATAAAACCATTATGTCGTGTGACCACCCTTTTCCCTTCAAAACAGCATCAATTATTCTAGGTACACTTGCACAAAGTCAGGGATTKTGTAGGCATATAGTCAGGTGTATGATTAAACAAGTATACCAAACAGGTGCTAATGATCATCAATTCAATATGTAGGTTGAAACACAATCATTAACTGAAACCTCTGTRTGTTCAACAACAGGTTATGGTCAATAATATCAAAGGCTGCACTGAAATATAACAGTACAGCTCCCACAATCTTCTTATTATCAATT
>NW_019943677.1:20911-28402 GCF_002910315.2 Salvelinus sp. IW2-2015 | reverse complement strand
TTCTTTCAAACAAATCATCAGTCATTTGTGTCAGTGGCAGTACATGTTGAGTGTCCTCTCATCATCATGCTGAAAGTCTGTGTTGTCATCTGTTTACGGAGAAATAGCATTATATTTGCGTCAAACACAATTCTTTCCAACAGTTTGCTAAGAGCTCGGCAGCAAGCTTATAGGTCTGCGTGTTAGATCTGGTAAAGGATCTTGGGTAAGCGGAATTAGTCTGGCTTCCCTCCAGGCCTGAGAGGACAAAGACTTTCCTCCAGGCTCAGATTAAAGATATGACAGATAGGAGTGGCCTATAGAGTCAGCTACCATCCTCAGTAGATTTCCACATTTTCTAAGTTGTCAATGTCAGGAGGCGACTGTTTGGTTCATTATTGATCGATAAAAATCATTTTTTACCTCTCCACAACTACACTTTAAACAAAATTCATAACTTGCAATGCTTTTCTTTCATTTTTGTTTTGTTTATTGGCATGACTACTAGTGGCACACTGTCCATGTGTGTGGTGGCATTCTTTCCTGCCTAAGTTGCCCACTTTGCCAAGTGAAGTCGTCATTAAAAGATAATATGGCGAAGCATCAATGGTGTTTTTATGTGATGATAGAGGCCAGTACTGATTATCCTCCAGGCTCAGATTAAAGATATGACAGATAGGAGTGGCTATAGAGTCAGCTACCATCCTCAGTAGATTTCCATCTAAGTTGTCAATGTCAGGAGGTTTGTCATTATTGATCGATAAGAATCATTTTTCTACCTCTCCCAAACTAACTTTACAAAATTCATACTTGCAATGCTTTTCTTTCATTTTTTGTTTTTTTATGCATGAATACTATGGCACACTGTTCATTGTTGGCATTTCCTGACTAAGTTTGCCCACTTTGCCAATGAAGTAGTCATTAAAATAATTGGCAACATCAAATGGTTTTGTGATGAATAAGCCATCTGATTAGATGAAAGAGTTTAATTTGTCTTTCTGCCCATAATTTCATTTAAAGTACTCCAAAGTTTATTTTCCAACATTCTTTATATCATTGATCTTGGCTTCATAATACAGTTTCTTTTTCTTTTTGTTGAGTTTAATCACATCATTTCTCAATTTGCAGTAAGTCAGCCAGTCAGACGTACAGCCAGACTTATTAGCCACTCCTTTTGCACCATCTCTTTCAACCATACAGTTTTTCTATTCCTCATCAATCCATGGAGCCTTAACAGTTCTAACAGTCTGTTTATTAACAGGTGCATGTTTATCAATAATTAGAAGAAGCAATTTCATGAATTCATCAAGTGCAGCGTCTGGATGCTCCTTATTAATCACATCAGATCGACAAATGTTTTTGACTTCATCCACATTAGAGTCACAGCACAATATTTTGTATGATCTCTTATACACTATTTTAGGCCCAGATGTTGGAACTTTGTCTTTCCTGGCTATAGACACTATTTTGTGATCACTGCATCCAATGGGTACCGATACAGCTTCAGAACAAAGTTCTACAGTATTAGTAAAAATGTGATCGATACATGTGGATGATCTTGTTCCTGTAGTTTGTAAACACCCTGGTAGGTTGATTAATAACCTGAACCAGATTACAGGCCCTGGTTACAGTGAGAAGCTTTCTCTTGAGTGGACAGCTTGATGAAAATCAGTCAATATTCAGGTCCCCAAGAAAGTAGACCTCTCTGGTTACATCACATACACTATCAAGCATTTCACACATATTATTTAGATACTGACTGTTAGCACTTGGTGGCCTATAGCAACACCGCAAAAGAAAAGGCTTTAGATGTGCTAGGTAAACCTGCAACCACAACACTTCAATAACACTTGACATATGATCTTCTCTAAGCATTACAGGGATTATGGCTCTGAATATATACAGCAAACACCTCCCCCATAAACATTACAGGGATTATGGCTCTGAATATATACAGCAACACCTCCCCCATAAGCATCGTACCACGGGGATATGGCTCTGAATAATATACAGCAACCACCTCCCCATAACATACAGGGATAGAGCTCTGAATATATACAGCAACACCTCCCATAAGCATTACAGGGATTTATGGCTCTGAATATTAACAGCAACACCATCCCGCACCAAGCATTACAGGGATTATGGCTCTGAATAATAACAGCGCACCTCCCCAACATAGGGATTTAATGTCGAATTATAGTCAACCCCTAGGTCTGCTCTATAGATGTTATGTCCTTGTATTGGACTCGATGTATATCAAATGAACTTATTAAGGAGATCCAGAAATGGATATATATGGAATGGTCTAAAGTGAATGTTGAGCAAGTTATTCTCGGATTTCATATAACCATCATTTCTAAGGCTCAATATAATTAATTGGTCGCTATTTTCAGCCCCTTCCTGTGTAGCTTTATCAGATATAAGAACCAGTAATACGGAAAAGAGAAAAACATTTTTGCCAATATAATAATTATACATTCAGCAGTCCATTGATCAGTTGATGGCGGCAGGTTTAAAGCGTCATCCTGTCATGCCTTTTGCTTTCATGCTCTTTTCCATGAAACAGCTAGACTTGTCCTTCGGACCTCAGGACATTGTCCTGCACACTCAAACGTTCGTCTCCTGAACCTCATCGGAACTTCGGATCCTTGGAGCGGAAGGAGGCTGGAGGAGGATGTGGCGAGGAAGGAGGGGTGGAGGAGTGGGCGGAAGGACGTGGGGGAGGACGGGAGGGAAAGGGAGACAGGTGAGAAGAGGTGGATGAGGAGGGCCGGAGGGAGAGGGAGGCGCAGGAGGCATGTGGAGGAAGAGAGGTGGAGCGAGCGCCGCGGAAAGGAAACCTGTGGTCTCGGAGGAGGTTCGGCCACCGCCTCGGGAGGAATGAGAGTGGAGAAGGATCGATAGCGCAAGGAGAGGTTGGGGTTGAGGAGGACAGGGTGGAGAAGGAGCAGGAGATCGAGGAGATGGAGAGAAATGAGCAGGAGGAGGAGGAGGAGGAGAAGAGGAGGAAGTACACTTCCAAGAGCACAGTTATCGCCATACTATGATTGATATAAGTGGAGCTCGTCTCCCAACACATCATTCCAAGCACATACAGCATTGTGAGTAAGTCTCAGTGAAGAAATGTCAACCCTTACAGAATGAAATCTGTTAGCTGCAACATCTTGCAAACTTTGTGGCAAAATTTCAGGAACATTTTTCCTAAAAACCACATACATTGTGTGCTAAGATCTAGCTTTCGCAAACACTTTGCCACTAGTGGTGAGTCTGTGGTAAACCTTTGGTAACAATAATATTTATTGCCGTTACTAGAAACTGTTTCTGGTGAACACATAAGTTCCAAAGCCAGTAACCGTTGATGTCCAATCAAGGGGATTAGAAACATCTGTTGAAAAATGGAAACCAAGCTATCTAGCTAGCTACAGTACCTACCAAAGTTGTCYGGGAAGTGTYTAACTTATTCATTAAACTTCCTAATAAACGTGAACATTTTATGAGATAAGTGATGTCAATGTCATGTTTTATGGGATAAGGTGAAAAACATTTCGTTGWGTGCCACGGATTCATTCTGTCAGCGCCACTGACTGGCTAGCGCTTAGCTAGCTATTGTTAGCTATTCAATTTTTGCACAATTCATGTGATAGGTAGCTAGCTAACTAATGATTTGTGTATATTTTATAGGTGCATACGTTGCTGTATTTTAATATCAATATGCATGTCAATATGCTAGTGTCACGGTTCAGTAGCATGTTTGCTAGCACAACAGTTAAAGTAGCTAGCTAGCAACAATATGAGTTGATTTGACATAAGAGCAAAACTTCACTTTTGCAGATTAATAGTCCCCACAATTKTTTTGGGGCCCTTTTTTCTCCCCAATTTCATCACGCAATTTCCGATATGGTTCCGATTTTTTTTCTCTAATTTCTCTTCATATGACAAGGATTGAAAAGGATTTGCCAGTAGATTGTCAACGTGATTCATGATGATGACTGCTTGTCTAGCTAGCTAGCTTGCTACGAAGTTGACATGATCAGTCCAATCAAAGCTACGGTGGATATAAAAGTGTTTTGACATCATTTTATCTGTGACCTTGAGCCTTCTTGGACGTACACTTCTAATGTAAATCTATGGCAGACCCCAAGGGGGCTTGAACTGCCTAGCTCTCCCTGTAGATTCTGCGGTGACGTAGTGTCCCCATGAGTGACAGAACACTGAGCCAATCACGGCGCAACTAGAGAAGMTTACCAAAGCCATCGCTCTGTGATTTCGCTGGCTGCCCCTCCACCACAGAGCAGCCTGTAACATTTGCATTTTAGGAGTTGCCTTCTTGAAGAAAAAAAGACACCATGTTTTTATGCAGCGTTGTTAACTCAAGGATTTATTTAGATTTTATTGTTTGTGACACGAATTAATGCAAAAACAGGCCAAAAAAATAAAATTTATGTTTGTCCCTGTAACGATCTTCTTCATCTGATGAACAGGAAATATCGGACYAAAACGCAGCGTGGTAAGTGTCCATGCTAATTTATTAAAACTGAACACGAAAATACAAAATAACAAAGTGAATGAAAGAAATGAAAATCGAAACAGTCCTGAAAGGTGACACAACACCAAACAGGAAACAACTACCCACAAACACCAGGTGGGAAAATGCTACCTAAGTATGGGTTCTCAATCAGAGACAACGATAGACAGCTGCCTCTGATTGAGAACCATACCAGGCCAAACACATAGAAATACAAAACATAGAATGAAAAACATATGATGAACATAGAATGCCCACCCCAACTCACGCCCTGACCAAACCAAAATAGAGACATAACAAAGGAAATAAGGTCAGGACGTGACAGTCCCAGCTGTTTTTAGCCACACCTGCCCTGAATGACGTGTCGCCACTGAAGACAGGGTTTGGGGAGATAAAGCTATAGAGTTGAGAGATATAGTCCTGCATCTTTGTTCTGTTTTCATGCATACTGGCTGTTGCCTGTCCTTTCCCGTCTCCATCTCTGAGCTGTCAGACAGAACAGCTGTTCCCCTCATCCTGTTCCAGTCATACGGACACATTTGGCAAAGCTACCAGCTGCCGGGTTGTGATGTATTGGTCTCTTTACCTTCTTGACCTTTGTGCTGTTGACTGTGCCAATAATGTTCGTACCATGTTTTGTGCTGCTACATGTTGTGTTGCTAGACACTCTAATTACTTGTCCTCTTGCTCAGTTGAGCACCGGGGCCTCCCACTCCTCTTTCTATTCTGGTTAGAGCCAGTTGCTCTGTTCTGTGAAGGGAGTAGTACACAGCGCTACAGGGAGACAGGACGGACAGCTGATCGTCCTCGCAGTTGCAGACCACGTGTAACAACACCTGCAGAGGATCGGTATATCTGAACATCACACCTGCGGGACAGGTACAGGATAGCAACAACAACTGCCCGAGTTACACCAGGAACGCACAATCCTTCCATCAGCGCTCAGACTGTCCGCAATAGGCTGAGAGAGGGCTGGACTGAGGGCTTGTAGGCCTGTTGTTAAGGCAGGTCCTCACCAGACATCAGCGGTAACAATTCACCTATGGCACAAAGCCACCGTCCCTGGACCAGACAGGACTGGCAAAAATGCTCTTCACTGACGAGTCCAACGTTGAATCATACACCGGTGATGAAGTCGATCGTGATCACGCAGACAGGTCTTGATCCACCGAGCCTCCCCAACCCTACCCAGGTGTAATGGTTCCCCGGAGCCCTGCCAGTGCGCGAGTGGAATAGCCCGCACAGGGCTATTGCAGGCGAACCCGGGGACACCACCTTGGTAAGGCTGGTGCCATGTACGCCGGCCCCGAGGAGAACGTACTGGAAGGCCAGATATGTTGGGCCGGCTTCATGGCACCCGGGCTCGATGCCCAACCTAGCCCTCCCAGTGCGCAAGGTGGAAATTAGCCCGCACTGGCTAAGCACGCGTACTGGGACCACCGTGCGCTTTACCGCATTAACACGGTCTGACCAGATACGACGCCCTTCTCACCTCCACGGTTAAGCCCTGGGAGTTGGCTCGGTTTCCAACCCTCCGGCTGCCACACTCCCCTTTAGCTCCAAATAAACAAGACATTTTTTGGGTGAGCCTCTCGGGGGCTTCCAGCGCTCTGCCTTTCCTTCGCGCTCTAAAACCTTCCTCTCCGCTTTCGCTGCCTCCAGCTCCGCTTATGGGGCGGCGGACACTCCACTGGCTCTGCCCAGGGGGTCCTTTTTCCCGTCTATTGATCTCCTCCCAAGTCCAATTCCTCTTTTCCCCCATTTGCGGTTGTTTCTTGCCGTCCTTCTCCAATCCGCCTTGGTCCGCTGTTTGGTGGTTTTTCTGTAACGGCTGTTGTAGTCGTTCTCTCCTCAGACGAGGAGGAGCCATGGATCGGACCAAGATGCGGATTAAGAGTTCATTATTTATGAAAAAACATTCAACAGACACTACAAAATACAAAACGCGTGACTAACCCGAAACAGTCCTGAGGTGCAACACTACAACAGGCAAAAACTAACCCCCACCCCAAAACACAAGTGAGAAACAGCTGCCTGAGTATGATTCTCAATCAGGACAACGATACAGCTGTCTCTGATTGAAACATACCAGGCCAAACACCAGAAATCCAACCAACATCAGAAAAATTAAACCTAGACTGCAACCCACCCAACTCACGCCCTGACAAACAAAAACCAAATACAAAACAAAGGAAAAAAGGCAGACGTGACAGTTTAAACTTCCCTCTCCCCTGAATGATGGGGGCAGACCAGACATGGTTAAACTGCCTCTCCCCTGAATGATGGGGGCAGACAAGACATGTTAAACTCCTCTCCCCTGAGATGATGGGGGCAGACAACATGGTTTAAACTCCTCTCCCCTGAATGATTGGGGGCAGACATACATGGTTAAACTCCTCTCCCTAAGCATGATGGGGGCAGACCCCATGTGCTTGTCTTGACCAACACCCCTATGCAACCACATTGGAGACGATAGAGGGTCTGAAACTCACAGGAAAAAACAAAACTCGCCAAGCAGGCTGGGGGTGGCTTTTTGGTAGGGCTGTTACCCAGGTTGTTTTGAATGGAGAATAACGTGGGAGGAATTCCGTGTTTTCCCAATCTTATCCACTACTGAGATTACATAGGAAATGTGAGGTCCTATACCAAGCCGTCTTCCGGCTCCCTTCGCCTTACCTTCCTACCTTGAGGAGCTAGCTGGCGTGCGCACTACTTCTTGCGAAAGGGTGGGAGCTCTCTCTCCCTAACTCGTTCCTCTCGGTGTCTCTCTGGCTCTCTCTCTCTCTGCTCTCTCTCTCTCTCTCTCTCTCTCTCTCTCTTCTCTTCTCTCTCTTGCTCTCTCTCTCTCCTCTCTCTTCTCTAATTACTTACAGCTCACACATTACTAAAGTTCCTACTCAGTGGATTCTAATAGATCAGTAGGCTATATCCCTGTTTTAGGCGTGCTTGACCGGACGGTGCATTATCCCTGTTAGCTCTGATTT
>NW_019943677.1:9600-14646 GCF_002910315.2 Salvelinus sp. IW2-2015 | reverse complement strand
AAGCAGCCACAACTGTCAGAGAGAGAGTGTCCATGATTTAGTTTTTGAGTGAAGCGATTGAGATAAAACTGTCCAGTTTGAGTGTTTGTTGCAGTTCGTTCCAGTCGCTAGCTGCAGTGAACTGAAAAGAGGATTAAGTCTCCGTAATCCAGCATGGGTAGGATGGTCATCTGAATCAGRGTTAGTTTGGCAGCTGGGGTGAAAGAGGAGCGATTACGACAGAGGAAACCAAGTCTAGATTTAACTTTAGCCCGCAGCTTTGATATGTGCTGAGAGARGGATATTGTACCGTCTAGCCATTCTCCCAGTCACTTGTATGAGGTGACTACCTCAAGCTCTAAACCCTCAGAGGTAGTACTCACACCTGTGGGGAGAGGGGCATTCTTCTTACCAAACCACATGACTTTGTTTTGGAGGTGTTCAGAACAAGGTTAAGGGTAGAGAAAGCTTGTTGGACACAAAGAAAGCTTTGTTGTAAAGTGTTTAACAGGAAATCCATGGAGGGGCCAGCTGAGCATAAGACTGTATCATCTGCATATAAATGGATGAGAGAGCTTCCTACTGCCTGAGCTATGTTGTTGAGGTAAATTGAGAATATGGAGTGCTGCAGATATGTTTGTCCTTCTGGAAGGTTCTCCCATCTCCACAGAGGAGATGTTCTCCCATCTCCACAGAGGAACTCTGGCGCTCTATCAGAGTGACCATAAGTTTCTTGGTCACCTCCCTGACCACAGCCCTTCTCCCCCGATTGGTCAGTTTGGCTGGGCAGCCAGCTCTAGAAAGGGTCTTGGTAGTTCCAAACTTCTTCCATTCAAGAATGATGGAGGCCCCTGTGTTCTTGGGGACCTTCAATGCTGCAGAAATGTTTTGTTAACCTTGCCTAGATCTGTGCCTCGACACAATCCTGTCTCTGAGCTCTACGGRCAATTCCTTTGACCTCATGGCTTGGTTTTTGCTYTGAYATGCACTGTCAACTGTGGRACCTTATATAGATAATATATGCCTCTCCAAATCACATCCAATCAATCTCAAGGATGATGACTTGAAACAGGATGCACCTGAGCTCAATTTCAAGTCTCATAGCAAAGGGTATGAATACAKATGTAAATGTGATGTTTTATTTATTTCTTACATTTTTTTGGCTTTGTCATTATGGGCTACTGTGTGTAGATTGATGAGGGAAAAAAACGATTTAATACATTTCAGAATACATTTAAAACCTTTCAGGCTGTAACGTAACAAAATATGGAGAAAGTCAAGGGGTCTGAATACTTTCCGAATGCACTGTAATACACAATGAACTTGTATGAGCTACGACCTAACTAAGTTGGAATGAGGTAGCTAGCTAGCTAGTTATCTATCTAGCTTAGCTACACTAACGTTATCTAAAACGTTTGCTCTCTTGCCTCGCTTTATCGAAAGATGGCTACCTACGGTAAATTACATAACCAGCAATAATGTTATCTAATGTCGTTAGCTGAGTCACACCAGAGAGATCATTACATTATCTCTGGTTGTACTCACCACCACCGTCTGTTGCACACCAAGCGTTGCTGCTGCAGACTTGGGGATCGACAAACTCCAAGCATCTATTTCATAATAGGGTTCTTCGACAGGGCATGCAAACCATAGTTGACTGTGGAGGCATGGTCGATCCGTATAGGGCCCGGGATCCTTTGAACGCGTCGGGGGCCATGAAACAGCAGAGCCCAATTCAATGAAGGGAAGAAAAGTGGGCAAAGGGGCGATTTGCACGTGGAGCTTGGCATAAAGGGGGCATGATAAGTTAACATAATTGTGATCAAAAACCCACCTTAATTTACCTGTTGTGACGCACTGAGTTTCAAAACTCTGTTTCCCCGCCTACCCTCTCCCTTCTCTTCCCCTCCTCCCCTCTCCCTTATGTTTCTCTCCTCACCCTCTCCTTTCTCTTCCCTCCTCACCCTCTCCCTTCTCTCCCCATTCAGAAGAAGAGAAGATAGAGAGGAGAGAGAGAGAGAGAGAGAGAGAGAAGAGATGAGAGGAGAAGAGAGAGAGAGAGAGAGAGAGAGAAGAGAGAGAGAGAGAGAAGAGAGAGAGAAGAGAGAGGAGAGAGAGAGAGAGAGAGAGAAACGGACGTTAACTAACTTCTGGAGAGCTTTCTTCCTGAAAAAAAGGTTTTCCTACAAAACCAACTTTGCACCAGGTTCAAAACGATAAATAAAATCAGTCCACAGTCAACTCCTGATAAGTACAATGACTTGGACTGAGAATTAGAGACAGGACAAGGATGGAACACACATAACAGACTGGATAGTGTTATTTGTAATCCATGCTTTAATTTGATCTGCTTCGTTGGTCCGTGAAATTGTCTGTGTAATATTCTTCACCGTCGTTCTTGGGTAATTTCACTCTTCCGTTAGTATCCCTTCTGGGTCGTACACCAAGTCGTAAAACTAAGAAACACAAGGTCAAAGGTGATGGTGAAAGGTCAAAGTGGGGTCGTAACTTGATGAGGCGGGCTGAAACTCCCTCTGTAAAATGTGCTTCCTCTGTAAACAGACATAGAAGGCGATAAAACAGCGAGATGTGCCACTGGAGAAGAAAGTGTATTGATGTGGTTCTCAAGGGAAGCAGTGCAGACTTTACTTAGAGAACACACATAACTGACTGCTTTGAAATTAACTATTTTATCTGTCAGTTACAAAGAGGCAGAAAAGTAGACACATAAAACCCTCAAAGCACACACACACACACACACACATGCACACACACACACACACACACACACACACACACACACACATAAGATAGAGAGGATTCGAGGTTAAGCCAATCACTGAGAAGATGGTTTATCTGGGAATCAGTGTGATCTGGTGTGATCCCAGTGTGATCTGGTTGTGATCCGGTGTGATCTGGTGTGATCCGGTGTGATCCGGTGTGATCGGTGTGATCTGTGTGATTTGGTGTGATCAGTGTGATCTGGTTGTGATCCAATGTGATTGGTGTGATCCAATATTATCTGGTGTGATCCAGTGTGATCTGGTGTGATTTGGTGTGATCTGGTGTGATCCAGTGTCTTCTGGTGTAATCCAGTATGATCTGGTGTGATCTCAGTGTGATCTGGGTGTGATCCAGTGTGATCGGTGGATCAGTGTTATCTGGTGTGATCCAGTAATGATCTTGGTTGAATCCGGTGTGATCTGGTGGGGATCCGTGTTGTATCTGGTGTGATCCAGTATGATCTGTGTGATCAGTGTGATCTGGTGGGATCCAGTGTTTATCTGGTTGTGATCCAGTATGATCTGGTGTGATCCAGTGGTGATCTTGATGAATGTTTTGACAGCTGGTGTCAAAAAAAAATGTATGATTGCCTCACTACTTCCCTTCTCCATCTTATTCTCCTTCTCCATCCTCCTCACATCTCCCCCTTATCTTCCCCTTCCTCATCCTCATTCTCTCTCACTCTCATCTTCTCCCTCCCTTCTCCTCTATCCCTTCTATATATCTCCTCTCTCTCCTCTCTATCCCTCGTCTATATATCCTCTCTTCCTCTATCCTCCTCTATATATCTCCTCTCTCCCTCTATCCCCTCTCTCTAATCATATCCCTCTCTCTCCCTCCATCCCCTCTCTATAATCTCTCCCTCTCCCTCTCTATTCACCCTCGTCTATATACGCCTCTCTCTCCCTCCTCATCCCCTCTCTAATATCCCTCTCTTCTCCTCCTATCCCCTCTCTCATATATCCTGCTCCTCTCCTCCTATCAGCCTCTCTATATATCCCTCTCTCTCCCCTTATCCCCTCTCTAATATATCTCTCCTCTCCCTCTATCCCCGTCTCTATCATCCCTCTCTCTCCCTCCTATCCCTCTCTTAATATCCCTTCTCTCGTCCCTCTCCTATCCTCTCTATATATCCTCCTCTCCCTCCTATCCCTCTCTCTATATATCCATCTCTCTCCTCTTCTCCCTCTTATATATCCTCTTCTCTCCCTCCTATCCCTCTCTATATATCCCTCTCCTCTCCTCCTATCCCTCTCTATATATCCTCTCTCTCTCCCTCCTATCCCTCTCTATATATCCCTCTCACTCCTCCTATCCCCTTTATATACCACCTCTCTCCTCTCTCCCTCTCTATTATCCTCCTCTCTCCTCTATCCCTCCTATATATCCTCTCACTCCCTCCTATCCTCCCCTCTTCTTCTCTCTCCCTCCCTCCCTTCTTCCCTGCTTGCTCTTCTCCGTAGCAAGACAAGACAGGAATGACTTATTTATGTGGCTGTTTCGTCTGTGTCCGTGGGCTTAGTAATAACACTCATCTGTGTGGCCTGTAATGCAAAGCCTCATTGTTTCATACTGGGGTTTCAGTGGATGAAAAGAGAGAACGGGAGCACTGGAGCTGCCACAGGCTGAGAGGCTGCTGAAAACTGGAGAAAACAGGGGAAGAGAAGGGTGAGGAGGGAAGAGAAGGGAGGGGGAGGAGGGGAGAAGAAGGGAGAGGGGAAGGATGGGAAAGAGAAGGGAGAGGGTGAGGAGGGGAAGAGAAGGGAGAGGGGAAGGATGGAAGAGAAGGGACAGGGGGAGGAAGGAGAGAAGGGAGAGGGGAGGAGGGAGAAGAGAAGGGAGAGGGTGAGGAGGGAACAGAAGGGAGAGGGTGAGAGGGGAAGAGAAGGGAGAGAGGGTGAGGAGGGAAACAGAAGGGAGAGGGAGGTGGGAAGAGAAGGGAGGGGAGAGGGAGAGAAGAGAAAGGGTGAGGAGGGGAAGAGAGGGAGAGGGTGAGGAAGGGGAAGAGAAGAGAAGGGTGAGGAGGGGAAGAGAAGGGAGAGGGTGAGGAGGGGAACAGAAGGGAGAGGGAGGAGGGGAAGAAAGGGAAGGTGAGGGAGGGAAGGGAAGAGGGAGAGGGTGAGAGAGGGGAAGAGAAGGAGAGGAGGAAGGGAGAAGGGGGAGAGAAGGGAGAGGGTGAGGAGGGGAAGAGAAGGGAGAGGGTGATGAGGGAAGAGAGAAGGGAGAGGGTGAGGAGGGAAAGAGAGAGGAGAGGGTGAGGAGGGAAGAGAAGGGAGAGGTGAG
>NW_019943677.1:0-9575 GCF_002910315.2 Salvelinus sp. IW2-2015 | reverse complement strand
AGCTGGCCGGAAAGGCTCCCCGCGCGGTATTCGAGGCTGGACATAGGCGGAAGGACATGCGGCGGATCCTGGGGTGGTGCTGAGAGAAGAGCTGCCGCGGAAAGGATCCGCGGGCTGTACGGCTAGAGCCGGCGAGGCGCTCCTGGCGTGGCTGGGCAGCTCCTGGCTGGAGCGGCTCTGGCGTGATCGCGTGTGGATCAGAACCTCTGCGTGCTGGATGCGTGAGCGTCTACGAACCCGGTGCGTACTACGGTCTCCTGGGCTTTAGGGACCGGGACATCGTCCCTGGTCCGTGGGTTTAGAACCTGAGCGGCCCTCCTGGCTGGGTCCTGGGGCTGTGACGAGCCTCCCCGGGGGCGTGAAGGTGCGCGTGGTGGTGCTCTGGCTAGATACTCGGGGGGAAGGCTCCGCCGACGGGGGTTGCTTCTGAAGGCCCGGACAGGGAAGCCACGGGGGGTTGCTGAACAACCGCGCTGGGCAGGGCGAGAGGCCCGTTCAGACAGATGCCGACTCCGGAGAGTATAGCAAACGCAGTTCAGACAGCGCTGTGTGAACACATCAGGCATAAATAATGTAGGGTTTTTCCTACAAGGAGTCTATGCATGCTGCTGAGAGGAAGCAGGCGACTTAGACTACTCTAGACTAACCAGGCTGCGCTGAGTACATAGACAGGCGAAAGACGAACGAGCCTTGCAAAATGGTACTTTGGCTTCTTGTTGTGCGTTCATTACGGGTGCCGACTCTGACCTGCTGAGCCGGGCTGCATGCAGAATATGGTGCGGTGACGCTTTATTAGTGTGCGCTGGTAACTTGTACAGGCATATCTTTTGCTCTGAGTGCGAGTACACGTCACTCCCCGCTTGTGCTTTGGCTAAGTGAGTTAGCGCATTAGTGCGGTTACGCGCATGCCAGTCAAAGCCAGCGTTGACTATTGCAATTTATAATTAGCACTCTGAGACTCGAGATGGAAGAAGCTCATGACGAAAGTGAGAGGGAGAGAGAGAGAGTCTGGAGAGGCAGCCTTCCACGGGCGGAAGACCAGCTCCGTCTTGTCTATGTTGTTGGAGTCCTTGAGGTGGTGGGCCGACATCCAATGAAGGAAGATCCCACCTGAGAGGATTATGACAGAGGTACTCATGGTGGATCTTGGGGTTGTATAGAGAGAGGAGGTAGAGGGTCGCCAAATCCTCATAAGAGGATCCATATGAGGATATTGAGTGCGAGCCCCCGGAGTGAATATCATCGGCGGACCGTGTGAATATAGAGAGAAGAGGAGAGGTCCGGTGACCCTCACTTAGCCAGACTGACGAGACGTAACCATTGGAGGATATGATAGATGCTGAAGGTGACCATTGCGCGCAGTACTATAGAGCGGCAAGAGTAGCGCGACTCCATCCCATCTCAAGAGAGCGCAATCCACGGATGTAATGAGGATGTGAGTGTCGCAGCCGAGTGACTAGCGTGTATAGATAGGCGCAGTGCGGCTCCGCAAGTCCTGACATATGCCCGCACGACTGGGTCGATTATAGTGACGAAGAGCCTGAGAGGATATCGCCAGAGCTGATGAGCTTGCATGTCCAACCATTGATGTAAGAAGAGCTGGAGAGTCCATCCTCATTGCAGTGATATGTGAGCCCATGGTGAGAGATGTTTAACGCCCGCCAGAGCAGAGTGATTCGGGCCATGAGAGAAGAAGAGAGCACCTAGACGCCTGGAGACGCTACGTAGGCGTGGAGGAGCCACGATTAATGTGTTATGAAGTAGTGGGGCTCAGGGGCTCCCAATCATATCGCGTTCTCTACTCGTGCACGTGCTCGTGGAATTGTGCCCTGCGACGCGGAGGCAACCTAGCCCTCTCTAGGTGCGTCCAAAGACACATTCCCCAAGGGTCAATGTTTGTGGAAAAAGAAATGAGGGAATATGCCCCCCACTGGGGGTTCTATAGCTGAACGACTGTAGTCACTTGGCCCGGACCAGGACTCAATGTGCGGTTCTCTTTGTTTTAGACGCGGGGCATGCGAGCGACTTCCATACGGACCTGTTGAAGTCAGAGGCCCGATGCGTAGCCCATGTGCGTAGGCTGACCATGTGATTTTAACGTATAGCGGGCCGACTTCCTCCCCACTTCCCTGACCTCTTCCTGGGGTCCCAGAAAGAGTTAAATGCACGTTTATACAATTTTTAAAACATTACCCAGGCGTGAGCGATTTCCTCACCGGAGTCTCACTATCACCGGGTCTCTCCTAGACTCTCTCCCAGGCCCCCGGCTTCGCTTACACCTCACACTCCACCTCCCTTAAATATGACATCTTCCCCCACAGAACGTATTTTCCGTGAGAATGCGTGAGCCATGTCGTCGGGTACTTGTATTATTGCGCGCAGCTCGTCTTTCTGTGCTGTCGTTTGGCTGTGTTCCTCATGCTGTCTATTAGCTTAATAAGTTCTGCATGTTCCCTAACGTGGGCACAACCTTTCGCTGCCTTTCCGAAGCTGGCCGCATTATGGAGGGCGGCGACCACGTCAGTCTCTAATCCATGGACAGTGAGACGTGTCCTGCGAGACAGGGTGGGTACCGGGGTATTCCCGGGTCTCCGTGAGGATCTCCTTCCCGCGAAAGCTAGCGGATCGATTCGTCCTCTGTCCAGTTCCCGAACCTCCTGCACTAGAGTGCCCTGAGGTATGTTTTCCCCTATAGTCCCTTGCCGTTCTGCCCAATAACGCGTAAGGACGTAAAGCCCCCGTCAGTCTTCGATTAGGTCTGTGTTGGGTGTGTTTCTTCGTGGTGTAGAGGTGTAATCGGGCGACTCCGTTGTCATGCCAATACGATGGTTCCTGAGTCCTCTCGTATGCTAGGGACCAGCTGGACTCGAGAATGAGGAGGCATGCGACGTGGACGGACAATAGATAGGGAGCAGGTCATATTTTAACCTTCTATTTGCATTCGATTTTGAGTTTGATATTGCACAACAGTCGCGCCAAGCAGAGCGGGATGGGGAGGCGTTGGAAGATTAAGAGAGGGGAGGCCGTAGGTGGAAACAGAACGAGTTAGAGCGGACAGAAATCTTGAACAAAGTAGCTTTAGCAAGCAGATACAGCAGAAAGAGAAGAGTGAGAGAGTGAGAAGACAGAGAGCGGAGAAAGACAGTGACCGTAGTAGAATGAGTCGAGACGCAAACGAAGCGTGACAGACGAGAGAAAGCAAACCGAAGAGAGACCACCAAGAACAAAGACAAGAGAGAGATAGTGAGAACCCGCAGGAGAGACTGTGAGCGACTTGAGGATATAAGTTGAGGAAGCGTGACAATTGACGAAGGAGACAGAGACGACTGGACAGCTGTCTCTCGTTTGAACTAAGTACTGTACTATGAGGAGCTTTCTTCCCTTTGGTGAAAAAACAATAGCGCAGTGCTTCTACAATCTATCTCTCTCCCAAAAAACTCAACTTGCACCCCAACATATGCATAGAAACGATAAATAAAAATCAGTTCCCAACCCCAGTACAACACTCTACGTGCATAAGTCACCACTCCAGACTCTATCGGCCGGGACTGAGAAATTAGAGACAGGACAAGGAGGGAAACCATAACCCCAGACATGGATTTATTGCTGATATTCTCGAAAACTTATCACAACTCTCATATTTACTCATATAATACTAAGAGCTTCGTAAATAACAGTCTCCGTGAAATTGCGTCAGGTGAATGCTGAATATTCTTTTTTGAACCACGGTCCCTCCTCTCTTCGTGTGAAGGGTATATTTCGAAGCATATCTCCTCGCCTAGGGTATTGGCCCCTCTCCACGCATGCCGATACCAATACGGTAAAGATCTTAGGAGAGAAAAAAGTGTGAACACAACTGGGTCAAAGGTGATGTGAAAAGGTCAAATGTGGGCTGGTCGTGACCCTAGATGAGGCCAGGGGCCGTCAGAACCTTCCCGCTCCCTTGCTAACTGCGTGGCGGCTTTCTGCCCTCGGCAGCCCAGACATAGAACTGGGTGCCCGATAGATAGAGGTGCCGCGAGCACCCTGTGCACCCTGCGAGCAACGCATGAGTCTGTAATATCTGACCTGTTTGTTCTCTATGGGCGACAGGTCAGTGGAGCGACTTTACACTCTACCGAGACACAACATACATAACTGACCTAGCTCTTGACACAATGTCAACCCACTATTCCAAGAGTCAGTAATTCAGGGAACCTATTTTACTTGTCGAGGGTTACCAAAGGAGGGTGCCAGAAAGTAGACACATAAAACCTCAAAGCACACACACACACACACACACACACCACAACATCACACACACACACACACACACCACACCACACACACGTCACAACACACACACACACCACACAACACCACCAAGCCCACCCAGACTGACACAAGCGACACACACACACAGGTGACCACACAAACAGCCACACCCCGGACACACACCATCAGCAGCCAGCACACCACATAGATAGATGGAGCAAGGACCCAACCGGACTGAGGGGTTAAGCCAGATGCGACTAGACGAAAAAAAGATGGCGCGGTGTTACTTGTAGGGGGGAAATCCCATGCTCTGACACTGGCTGTACTGAGGGGACAGCACCGGGACTGAGGCGGATCCTGGCTGGCGGAAGCTCCGGGCGTGATATCCCCCTGGCGTCTGAATCTAGGTGTGCTCGTCCGTCCTGGGCGAGCCTGAGTGTTGAGTGCTAGTGTGCTATTCTGGTTGAGGATCCAGCTATTCATTGTGTCGGATCCTTTGGGTCGTATTGCCCGGGGTCGTGAGCTCTGCGTCTGGGATCCAGTGTTTATGCTGGGCTGGTGCGAGTGGACCCTCACATGGCTATGTGACTGGTCTTCATCCCGCTGATTTCTCTGCTGGATCGTTATGAATGCGTTTGTGAGAGCTCTCTGGCTCGTGTCAAAGACATATAAAGAATCTCTTATTTGCCGCGCACATCTTGAGTTCACCCCTTCCCCTCCTTGTGCTTTTATTCTCCTCTCGATCACTCTCCCCTGCGCTCCACTGAGCGATTCCCCTCTCTCCATCCCGTCGCTATCTGGTCTTCGGTTCCACTTTGAGCACTCTCAACTTTCTTCTCCACTCGTTCTCTCCGCTCCATCTCCCCTCTCTTGAGTCTTCTCCTGGGCTTCTCCCTCCTATCGGCCCTCCTCCTCTTACTATGGTATGGCCCTCATTCTCTCCGCGTCCTGTTCCTGCGGCCTCTCCGTATATCCTGGTATCCTTCTCTCTCCCTGCGCGTAATCCCCGCTGCTCCTAACTTCGCTCGTCGTTCCTCACGTCTGGTCTCGATTCCCCTCGTACAGGCATATATTCCCCTCCTCACTCCCTCCTATCCCTCTCTCTTCTCTCCTCCTCCCTCGCCCCGCTCCTTTACCCTATCCGGGTGCTGAGCGCTGGGTACCGGCCTCATCGGCAGTTCAGGACCCAGCGGTAGCACGAATCGGAACCGCAGGAGGAGAATGCAGAGTCTTCAAATTTAGTGAGTCGGAGCCGTGTTTCTCCGGGCAAGTGTCCCATTGGGGGCAGTCTTCAAGTCTCTCTCAGACGCTCCTCTGGTGTAGGCCCTAGGTGCATGTCCTCAAATCCCGACTCTCATCTGTTTCATACCTAGGAGCCTTTCGTGGGGGGGACATTGTAATATTAAGAGAGAAACTCTGGGGGGAGAACTGAAAGAAGGGGCTGCCACGAGGGCTGCAAGAGGCGACTCCCTGACAAAAACATAGTGCTGCGAGAACTGACGAGCATGGGAGAGACGAGGCCGTAGGACAGGGACTGAGGAGGGAAGAGAAGGAGAGGTGTTGGAAGCGAGGGGGGAGAGAAGGGAGAGGGACAGAGGGCCATGGGAGGCTAAGAGAAGGGAGCTAGATGTTCTGATGCTAGGGAGAACGGCGACCAACGGGAAAGTGAGAGGGTTGAAGGATGGGTGAAATCGTAGGGATGGCGGGAGTGAGGGGAGGAAGGAAGAGAAGGGAGGGGAGGAGTGGTAGAGAAGGGAAGGTGAGGAGGGAAGACGAAGGAGAGGTTGAGGAGGGGGAAACAGAGGGAGAGTGAGGAGGGCAAGAGGAAGGGAAGGGGTGAGGAGGGAAACCGAAGGGAGGGAGAAGGGGAGGGGGAGGAGGGATCAAGGATGGGGAGATAGGGGGAGGAAGAGCGCAGCACAGGGGAGAGAGTGGGGAGAGAAGAGAGAAGTGAGGAGAAGAGGAGACTGGAGGGGTCGATAGAGAGAGAAGTGCAGAGTGGGTAGAAGAGCCGATGGTGGTGAGGGAGAACTGAAGGAGAGGGTGAGAGGGAAGAGAAGGGAGAGGGTGGAGGAGGGAACAGAAGGGAGAGGGGAGGAGGGGAAGAGAAGGGAGAGGGTGAGGAGGGAAAGAGAAGGGAGAGGGGAAGGGGAAGAGGTGGAGAGAAGGGAGAGGTGGGAGGAGGGAAAGGAAGGGAGGGGATGAGGGGAAGAGAAGGGAGAGGGTGAGGAGGGAAGAGAGGGAGAGGGTGAGGAGGGAAACAGAAGGGAGAGGGTGAGGAGGGGAAGAGAAGGGAGAGGGTGAGGAGAGGGAACAAAGAGAGGGAGGAGGGAAGAGAAGAGAAGGTGAGGAGGGGAAGAGAAGAGAGAAGGTGAGGAAGGGAAGAGAAGGGAGAGGTGAGGAGGGAAGAAAGAGAAAGGGTGAGAGGAGGGGAAGAGAAGGGAAAGGGTGAGGGGAAGTTTGAGGGGAGGGGACGTGGTGGGGTGAGGAATGAGGAAGGGAGAGAGAGGTGAGGAGGGAAAAGAAGGGAGAGGGGAGGAGGGGAAGAGAAGGAGAGGGGGAGAGGGGAAGAGGGGAGGGGAAGGGGAGAGGGAGAGAAGGAGAGGGTGAGGAGGGAGAGAAGGGAGAGGGTGAGAGGGGAAGAGAGGGAGAGGGTGAGGAGGAAGAGAAAGGGAGAGGGTGAGGAGGGAAGAGAAGGGAGAGGGTGAGGAGGGGAAGAGAAGGAGAGGGCGAGGGTGGGAAGAGAAGAGAGAGGGTGAGGAGGGAAGGAAAGGAGAGGGTTGAGGAGGGAAGAGAAGGTAGAGGGTGGGAGGGAAGAGAGAGGGTGTAGGAAGGGAAGAGAAGGGAGGAGGGTGAGGAATATCTGCTGCTAAAGCCACTTTTTCAAGATTCTGCCTCTAACCTGTTTTCCACCTACGGCCTCCCCTCCTTAATCTTCCAACGCCTCCCCATCCCTCTCTGTGGGCGACTTTGGCAACCAACTTTGAAAAGAAGGTTGATGACTTCTGCTCCTCATTCACTCAGCCTATTGAGTCCACTGGTCCCACTCATTCACTCAGCCTATTGAGTCCACTGGTCCCACTTACACAGAACTACCCAAACGCCTTGACTGCTTTCTCCCTTCTCGCTCCAGATGAAATCCTACAACTAGTGAGGTCCGGCTGCCCGACATCCTGCTCCCTCGACCCGATCCCCTCCTCCCTTCTCCAGACCTTCTCCTTCCTTGAGACCTTCTTCCATTCATCCCTTCCCTCGTGAACTCAAACATAGGCACAGACACATGCATACACACACACACATGATAACATACGCACTATACATACACATRGATTTAGTACTGTAGATATGTGGTAGTGGTGGAGTAGGGGCCTGAGGGCACACAGTGTGTTGTGAAATCTGTGAATGTATTGTAATGTTTTAAAAATKGTATAAACTGCATTAATTTTTCTGGACCCCAGGAAGAGCAGTAATGGGGATCCATATTAAATACAAATCCCTGACCACTGGCTGCATCGCCTCTGACTTCAACATAGCCGAGGAGCTCCCATCCTCACAAAAAACACCACTTGAATCCTCTGACGTCAAACGTTACAAACCGATATCCCATCTTTTCTTTCCAAAACACTTGTGAATGATGTCTTTGACCAACTCTCTCGCAGGCCACTCCTACCAGGTGACGAGGAGAGGATCTGTGCTCTGCACCATGTACTCTCACTACTGGTGTCCCCCAGGGCTCAGTTCTAGGTCCTCTCTTCTTCTCTCTATACACCAAGTCACTCTGCTCTGTCATATCCTCACATGGTCTCTCCTATCACTGCAATGAGGATGGACCTCTCCTCTTCTCTCTATACACCAAGTCACTCAGCTCTGTCATATCCTCACATGGTCTCTCCTATCACTGCAATGAGGATGGACCTCTCCTCTTCTCTCTATACACCAAGTCACTCGGCTCCATCATATCCTCATATGGTCTCTCTTATGAGGATGGACCTCTCCTCTTCTCTCTATACACCAAGTCACTCAGCTCTGTCATATCCTTTCATGGTATTTCCTGTCATTGGATGTCGGCCCACCACCTCAAGCTCAACCTCGACAAGACGGAGCTGGTCTTCCGCCCGTGGAAGGCCTGCCCTCTCCAAGACCTCTCTCTCTCTCCCTCTCTTTCTCTGTCTCTCTCTCAATTCAATTTAAATGTCAATTCAAGGGGCTTTACTGGCATGGGAACCATATGTTTACATTGCCAAAGAAAGGGAAATAGATCAACAAAAAGTGAAATAAACAATAAAATAACAGTAAACATTACACGCACAAAAGTTCCAAAAGAATAAAGACATTTCAAATGTCCTATTCTGTCTATATACAGTGTAAAGGATGTGCAAATAAAAACCCTCTGAAAACCACATACTTATGGAGGTAAAGTTTTCAGCTGTGACCTTTCGGTTCCCGTGTTCTAAACCCCGCCTTCCCGTGTTCTAAACCCCGCCTTCCCGGGTTCTAAACCCCGCCTTCCCGGGTTCTAAACCCCGCCTTCCCGGGTTCTAAACCCCGCCTTCCCCCCGGGTTTTCCGATTCCCCAACAACATTGGTGCACCTCAGTTCCTCCCCGGGTATCCTAAACCCGCACTCCTCCAGGGTCTCATAAACGCCCGCTTCCCCGGTTCTAACCCCGTTCCCGGGTTCTAGCCTCCCGGGTTCTAAACCCCGCCTCCCCGGGTTCTAAACCCCGCTCCCGGGTTCTAAACCCCGCCTTCCCGGTTCTAAACCCCGCCTTCCCCGGTTTCTAAACCCCGCCTTCACCGCGGATGTCCTCAGCCTCCCGGGTTCTAACCCGCCCCCGGGGTTCTAAACCCGCGCCTTCCCGGGTTCTAGCTCCCCCGGCGTTCTAACCCCCGCCCCCCGGGTTCTAAACCCCGCCTCCCCGGAGGGTTCTAACCCCCTCGCCGTCTACCCGCGTTTAACGCTTTCCCCGGGTTCTAAACTCCGCTCCCCGGGTTCTAAACCCCGCCTCTCACCCGGGTCTCAGCACCCGGTTCATCCCCCGGGTTCTAAACCCCGCTCCCCCGGGTTTCTAAACCCCGCTCCCGGGTTCTAAACCCCGCCTCCCCGGGTTCTACACTCCGCCTCCCCGGGTTCTAAACTCCGCCTCCCCGGGTTCTAAACCCCGCCTCCCACCCCACCGCAGCACTGAAAGAGCCGAGGCTGTGCATCTGAATTCTTACGTGCACATGCACTCACACATTCTATGAAATCCCTCTGTGTGTGTGTGTGCGTGTGCGTGTGCGTGTGCATGTGAACATGTGTGTGTGTGTGTGTTGAGGCTA